>NC_081559.1:172276537-172326594 GCF_022355385.1 Mustela nigripes | reverse complement strand
TGGTGGGATCCTTGTCTGGTTTTGGGATCAAGGTGATGCTGGCCTCACTTATGCCTTCTTCTGTTTATTCCATTTTGCTGTTATGATCATTGAGTGTTTTTATTTTATTACTGCATATTTTCAATTCTAAAATTTCCATTTGATTCTTCTTTTTTTCTTTTCTGTTTGTCTCCTAAGTATTTCTCTTTCTCAGCTGTTGATGTCTATTTTTCCTTTTGCTTCAAGCAGGTTTGTATCATGTGATAAAATTTTTATAGTGGTTATTTAAAATTTGTTAAATTATAATATCTCATTTGTCACCTTCTTTTGGTACCTATTGTTTTTAAATTGAGATCTATCTGGTTCTTTATATAACAAAAAAAATTATATTAAAACCTGGACCTTTTTATTTTTTTGACCTGATAAGACTTGGGATCTTATTTGTAATATTAGCTGCTCTCCTGTCTTAGTTTGTGATGCAACAACAAAATACCATATACCACTTTGTTTATAAACAACAGAAATTTATTTCTCATAGTCCAAGACGAGGGTGCCAGAATAGTTGGATGAAGGCCCTCTTCTGTGTCAAATGCTTCTCACTGGTATCCTAATGTGGTGGGAAGGGTGAGCCAGACTTTTGAGATCTCTTTTGTAATGTCAGTGATCCCATTTATGAGGACACCAATGTAAGGATATAATCACTTCCCAAATGCCCCACCTCTCAGGATTATCACCTTGGGGATTAGGTCTTCAACATATATATTTTGGGGAGACAAACATTTAGACTATAGCATTCCATGGTAGCCTCTCAAAATTCATGTCCTCAACTCAAAAGTCCAAAGTCTCATCTAAATATTATCTAAATCAGATTTCAGCTATGAACCTGTGAAATCAGGTATGTTACATGCATCCAAGATACAATAGTAAGGCAGACACAAGATAGACATGCCTATTCCAAAAGGGAAAAAGAGAAAATAAAAAAAAAAGGTAACAGGTCTCAAGCAAGTCTAATATATAGAAACCCATTGGGGTAAACATTGTGGCCCCATGGCTTTGCTAGGTACAGCCTATGCTGCAGACTTCACAGGTTAGAGTCCCAGACCTTTGGCTCTCCCAGGTCCCATCTCTCTGCGCCTTTGCTTCTAGTCCAAGGCCTTATTGGTCTGGGAGCAATAGGGAAGCCGTGCCTCACAGCTATGTTGGCATCGACCCTAGCAAGGGCTCTTTGCTGTGGCCTTGCACTTAGAGGGGCTCTCTGTTTGGACCATGTGGCCATAGCTCTGGACTACACCATTCTTCAGAATTTATATAGAGAAAACCATGCTTCCATTGCTTTTCTGGACAGGGGTAAGGTCTTCATCATTTTGAGTATACCAGGCCCGTGGCTTTGGGTAACAATCATCTGGGCTGTAGAAACCCAAATGGTAGCCCCCAATTTTTAAATGAAATAGTTATCCATAATGATCTCTGAATCACCATTGGGGTCTGTCTTCCCTTGTCTTGAAGGGTAGTACCAATTCACAATAGGATAGCTCTGTGGTACAATTCTATAAAATCTAAGAATCTAAGAAGTCTGGTAACCTTCCTTCATTCCTCCCTGTGTCCTTCCCTTCAGTTCAAAGTGGTTGCTTTTCTGCAGGAGTGGATGATTAAGTCTGTGGTTAACACCCATGCTAATCTCCTTATCCAAATGTTACTTGAACATACCTTTATTTCTTTTTGAAACAAGCTTTCTCATTTTTTGCAATCTGCATAGCCTGAGAATTTTTCAATATTTAAGTTCTACCATCCTTTTTATTAATATTTTCATCTTTAAATAATTTTTTTCTTCTTGTAGTTTACTATAAACTTTCAAGAGAAAGCAGGGTGCTCCTTCAAAATTTCCTCAGCCCAATATCCAATTTCATTGCTCACAAGTTCTTTCACAGAACACTATCGTGTGAACATTAATCAGGCAAGCTCTTGGACACTTTATAACAAGAATCACCTTTCTTCTAGCTGCCAATAACATGTTCCTCATTTCCATCTCAGACTTCATCTAAATGACTTTTAATGTCCATATTTTCTACCAAAATTATGTTTGTAACAATTTACATATTTGCTAAAATGATTGAAACTTTATCAGAAGCTCTCTACTTCTGAGTTCTCACTGGAATTACTTTTAACAGTTGCTGTTCATGGCGATGTAGACATTTTCTAGCATGCACATCAAAACTCTTTTAGATTCTCTTAGTTCCAAAATGGCTTCCACATTTTTAGGTATGTGTTAGAGCAGTAGCTATATATCTTGCTATCAATTTTTGTTTTAGTCCCTTTAGACTGCTAAAATTAAAATACTCTGAGTGCTTATAAACAGTGTAAATTTCTTGCTCACAGTAGTGGAGGCTGGAAGTCCAAGATGAGGGTACCAGCATGGTCAGTTCTGGTGAAGACCTTCTTCCAGGTTGAAGACTACTGACTTCTGGCTCTATCCACACATGGTGGAAGGAGTAAGCTAGTTCTCTGGGGCCTCTTTTATGAAAATACTAATCCTATTCATGAGGTCTATGTCCTTATGACTTAATAACTTCCTAAAGGCCTCACCTCCCAATACCATAAGCTCAAACAAGAGGTTTTCAACATATGAATTTTGAGAGGACACAAACATTAAGACTGTTGTACCTCCTCTTTTACCACTGTGGTGAGGAGCAGATACACCACCTTACTACTGCCATTTGGGTTAGAAGTCCAATTTCCTAACTTGCCTTCCATTGATACTCCATTCAGGGAAGTCTTCATTACTGTTTGTCACTGCTTACAGTTCTGGCTCCCCATTGAACTCACCGATACCTTGTTTGTTGGAAGAGGTAGAAGAAGTACCTTGTTATTCCTTCCTGTGTGGTATCCAGTGATATCACAGGGACTTATTGGCTCATTGTGGGCTGTGGTAAAAGAGACAATTCTCCATTTCTTCTCTGACACTTCTCTAGTGGGGAAGAGGCAGGTTATCCTACTTGGGTAAGGTGGCAGTGGAAGTGTGGGCTTCTCAGATGGACTCCATTGACATTTGGGAGTTTGAAGCATTCATTACTGCCCTGCCTGGATGAAAATCCCAGTTGTCTACTCAGCCTTTTCTGACTACAGCCTAGAGACCGGAGCATTGGAATTTCTTGTTATGGTCTTAGGAAGGATTAAGTCTATGCTCCCAGCTCATGCTTTATAAGCTTGTGTGGGGATAACCACAGGTTTTTTTTTTTTTTTTTTTTTGGTGGTATTTGGCTGGAGGACAGTGATTATTGCCTGCATGTTTTTTATCTTGCTTGGCTGCCACTTTTGGCTAGAGACTGCAGATATTAATTGGAGCTTTTCTCATCCATGCCTATTGGCATTTCTGAGTTGCCAATTTCTTAAATTTCCAAGTATATGAAGAAAAAAAAACTTACAAAATTCACAATTACGTAATTCCTCAGATCCTGAGTTCCATAGTCAGTTTGCCTTGTTCTCTCCACATTTAAGAATCGTTTTATGTTTGTTTTATGTGTAATGTCCATTGTTTTTTATTGTGTTTAGTGGGAGTTATAGGAAAAACTATGTCTATTTTATCTTCCTGGAAGTGGTCACAAAGTATGTTGAAAAGTGATAAATCTAGGGCAGTTTTCATTTCATTCAGTATGTTCTAAGTAAACATTATTGAAATCTCATCATTCATCAGGTATATATTAAATACCTACTATGTTTTATACATTGTTTTGTGAACTGAGGGAAAATAGTAAACACAGAGTTGAATATTAAAGCTAGATACTATAAAATGTGCACATATATATTCCCATGCTAGTAATTTTTCTGGCTTTTAATTTGTAGTTCCTACCAAGTCAGTCGATGGATTCCAGTAATACTTAAGAGATCTATCTCAGCTCTAAAGGTGTATTGTGTATCTAAATAATGAAATTGATTTGAAATCAGCTCTCTTAATAAACCTCCTATACATATATATTTGAAGCTCTCATATTCACTGTAAGTACAATTATATATTATAATAATGGCACTGGATAGGAGACCTGAAGGAATATGCCAAGTTAGTAAGTGTAGTTACGTTATTGTGAGGGGATTTGGGCTTTGGGGGAAAGAATTATTTTAGAATGAGAGACAGCTATATTTGAATTTCAACTATTAACTTTAGGAAATTAGCTTCTCTGAATTTCAATTCTCTGTCAAAGTCATTTTTAGAACTGAATGCAGTTCCATCCATCTATCCAAACATCCATCCATGGAAATGTAGAATTTGTGACAAATACTAGATCCTTCCCTTGTCTGTCTTTAATGATTTTTTAAGTGTAAATAAAATTAGTTGAATAGATTATAAAATACTAACCATCATATTATAATTAAATCCCCATTAGTGGTATAGTGGTATTTGAGTTGTCTTATGTCTGCCAACAGTGGAATGAAATCTCAGTAGATAAAATCCTGCACACACAACATAGTTATCAGAAATATAGGAACTCAGGTTTCAGGGATTGAGGTAAAGCACTAAATATTTAATAGCAAGTGGCTAATTCTTAATATAGTGTAATTGCTTTTGGAAATCAGGAGTAAAGCAGTTAAGATGGCCAATAAAAATGAGAGGTAAATTAGATTAGTGTGCTTATTCCATCTGTTTTTTTCCTATATAAATTCCACAAAGGTTTTGACACATAGTATCAATATGTGTGATTGACAATACAAATTGTGATGGTTCTTAAAAAGCCATTAGGAGTCATAAGCTCTACAATGAAATAGAGTTGTATTACTTACAAAAGGACAAAATTTCCATTATTTGAAAGAAAATATAAATTTTTGCTTGGAAATAAAAACCAGAAAAAACTCAGTGTTATGTCCTGTTAATTTTTATCACAAATGAAAAATGGGGAATAGTTTAAATTGGGATTGCTGATTTGAAAAATCTGGCTTGACTTTCTCATAGCATTGATTTATTTTAGAATATACGAGCATATGATCATTCATTAATTTAGCACTTTTTAAATATTTTATTTACTATTTATTTAGAGAGCATGAGTTAGGGGAGGGGCAAAGGGAGAAGAAGAAAGAGATCTTAAGCAGATTCCATGCTTTGTGTAGAGCTCCATGAGTGGCTTGATATCATACTCCTGAGATCATGACCTGACCCAAAATCAAGAGCTGGATGCTCAACTAACTGGGCCACCCACGTGTCCCTTATCTAATATTTCTTTGTGATGTCAGGACTTCGATTATAATTTGTTATTGTCATGTACAGTTTTTATATTTCAATCATATTTTATATTCATTGCAGTTAATTTGTGTTGTCAGTGGTGTTTATTCATTTACAATTTGCATTTCTTGTTAAGTCATTGAACTTGGTTTATAATAGTTTACAATCTTGTCACTGTTGACAAGGAAAGTTGGTTATTTTCATAAGAATAATCTAAAAACAATGTATCTTTTGCCCCAAGTAACCTAGTATTTTCAGTATTTACATATTTATATGTAAATTATTAATAAAGAGTAGAAATAACCTAAAGATTATTACCTTTTTTTCTGATTATACTTCTTTCCCAATCCAAATGTCACTAAATACCATATGTTTTTATACAAGGATTTTATGAAAGTTTTATTCCTTATGGGAAATGCAAACTTTATGTTTTAAAAGGTTTTATTTATTTTAGGAAGAGAGAGTAAGAGGACCTAGGAAGAGAGAGGGAAAAAAAAATTTGAAGCAGACTCTGCTGAATGTGGTCATGACCTGAGCTGAAACCAAGAGTCTGACCTTTAACTAACTAAGCCACTCAGGTGACACTGGAAATGTAAACATTTTAACTATTCTGAAAACACTGAATTTACAACTTTTGTAAGCCAGGATAATTCAATCAATTTAGATGTTGCTTTTGTCCCAGAGTAACCACAAAAGGAAGTTTGGAAAGAACCCAAATACATGGAGACTAAACAGTATCCTTCTATAGTTCTAAATTTTTAAATATTTAGTCACAAGTGGTGGTGTTAACCCTCAAATAGCCTACAAAGCACCAGAAATCGATTTAAGACATGTCTTCCATGATGGGTAACTTACAATTCAAGATAGGCTGTAAGTACCACAGGCCAGGGGGACAGTTGGCATGAATAATAACTTTAAATTGAGTGGCCTTTGGAAATTTTACAAAGTAGGGTTTTAGGCAAAATTAGTATGATTTTAGTAAAGGAAAAGTAAATTTGAGTTTCTTTAAAGAATAATTAGACCAAGAAAATATTTGCCATAGTAGAAAATTTCAGTCTGTATTTAGAGCTTTTAAGCAAAGCTGTGGGAGAAAAGTACAAAATAGAAAAAGTTGAGGCCTAATTTGGGACCCAATTCCTTCATTCTGTGGGGTTTGGGGTTAATCCTGGTAAGAAATTGCAGTGTGATTGGGGTGTCTGAATTTGGTTACTTTGGAAGAAACTAAGTAAAAGAGAAATTAAAATTATAGAATCTGAATTTAGGAACTCTTTAAAGTACATCCAATAGCACTCTCTTTCTAAAGTCATAAAACATCTTAAATAATTCTTACACTTTAAGTATCTTAATATGCTATTTATAAAGCAACTCTGTCTCTAGACAATGCCAAGTAAAACTTCTTATCCTTCATTATTCTTCCAAATCCTTGATTCTAGGTCATTCAACTTTATTTTGACATCTATTCAACTGACCCTCTCATCTCTGCAAGTCTGTCTTCACCCTCCTGGCATCAAGTTTCCCCCTCTAAAACAGAAGCCATACTTCATCATGTTTTGTCACTTCCTGGCTTCTATATTCAAATGTCCTATTGTGTGTGGCCATCAAACATCAAATCTTAAATCAGTTCTTTCTGGATTTATGTTCTGTAGCCAGAATGCCAAGCACTGGAGAAAACTACACAGCCTTGTATTCTGGTGATGCTACAAATCTTAGTTTCCAACCTCAGCTAAGCCCTTGATGTACTTGGACTCTGTAAAAGTTGCTGATAGATTGCCACTTCCATCACTCTTGGCAACAGTATCTGAATCTTTTTAGCACTCCTTTATCCTGCTACTCTGGTTCATCCACATCCCCTTGCTACGAACACTTGCTTTCCGTATTACAGAGAAAATCAACTCTAAAAATCATGAACTCCATTAACTTTCTCACCTCATAGCTTTCCACAAATTTATTTAATGTGCATTCATTCTCCCTTCCTTTCTTCCAGAGCAGATTTCCTCCTTCACTTCTCAGATAACTGCTTGATCAATGGCTCCCCTTTTCCAACTAAATCTGCTGGAATTCTGACCTAGGATTATTTTCTACAAATTATTGCCTATAAAATGTTCCATATTTCTGCTCACCCCACAAACTGTGAACAAGCCTTAGTATCCCAAATTTAAAATGGTTTCTTATACCCAGGTGTCCTCAACCCCGCCTTCTTCCCTGTGTTTCTCCTTCTCTTTATTCTCAAAATATATGAAACATAGGAAATTCTTAGTATTTTCACTTCTTCCCTTCTTACTAACTTCTTTAATCCATTAAAATGGTTTCTGCCTCCAAGACCAATTACCTTTGCCTATGTCACCAGTGATTATTTAATAAATCTGATGGGTTCTCTGTCCTCTGTCCTCATTCTACTTGTCTGATTTACACATGACAATGAAAGCCTTCTTAGATCTTCCCTTTGTTTTGCTCTTTGAACTTGTCTATCACCATGACTACTATGACCTCTAAGTCATAGGGTTTATGTTCCAGTTCTGTAGGGATCTGACTAATATGGTTACTACTAGCCAAAGATGGCTATTTCAATTTCAATTTTAATTAATTACAATTTTAAAATCTCTTCATCAAATACACTAGCCACATTTTAAGTGCTCAATAGCATCCTATGGCTAGTGGCTACCATAGTGGGCAAATCAGTTAGTGCAAATTTCTACTTGTCTCTTTTCAACATCTGAACATTTTCCATCATCAGCCCTGCTTCCCAGGACTGGAGACATTGACCACTCACTCCTTCACTTCCCAACTGTACTCATACTTAATTTGTTCTCACAGCACTTATAATAATTTAATTATAGCTGCATGTTTTTCTCCTATACTTCCTGTTTCCCAAATGCTGCCCTTTGTCTATTTGCTTGTGTAAACTGAAAGTTCTCTTATTATAGTTACTGACTGCTCCACCTTTCTGTCTCTGAAAGAACACATTCATGGCCTGGTACCAGATTCCAGGTTCTATGGTCAAAGTTACCCCTGAGACATCTCATCAGCATAAATGAAAAAAAAAAAGGCCCATGTACAGTTATAATTTCTTTATTTTTTTTAAAGATTTTATTTATTTGACAAAGAGAGAGATCACAAGCAGGCAGAGAGGCATGCAGAAGGAGAGGGAGAATCAGGCTCCCTGCTGAGCAGAGAGCCCGATGTGGGGCTCAGTCACCATAAGACCATGACCTGAGCCGAAGGCGGAGGCTTAACCCCCTGAGCCATCCAGGCATCCCCAGTTATAATTTCTAATTACAGATTGGACTTCCCCACTCAGATCTTTCTGTTTTCATCTTTGTTTTTTCTTTGTTTAATTTCTGTTTATAGAACTCAACTCCTTAGGTAGCTGATATTGGTGGAATCACGCAATAATGGTCTTTTTGTGACTGGTTTATGTCACTTTGCGGTGCATGATAGGATTTCCTCTCATTTTAGGGCTCAATAATACTCCACACAATACTGTGTGTGTGTATATACCACATTTTGTCTATCTATTCATCCATCAGTGGACATCGCACTTTGTGACTGTTCAGTAGTGCTGCTATGATCATGGGTGTGCAAATATTTCATTGAGACCCTGATTTCAATTCTTTTTGATTTACACTCAGTGGGATTGCTGTATCATATGGTAGTTCTGTTTTTAATTTTGGGGGAACCTCCACACTGATTTCTGTAAGGCTGTACTATTTTACAATTCCACCAATAGTATGCAAGAGTTCCAATTTCTTCATGTCTTTGCTAACACTTTGTTGTTTTCTGTTTCTTTGATAGTAGTCGTTCTGATGAGAGTGAGTAATAACCTTGTGGTTTTGCTTTTAATTTCTCTGGTGATTATTGATGTTGATCAACTTTTTATATGGTTGTTGGCCATTTGTATATCATCGTTGGAGACATGTCTAGTCAAGCCATTTGCCCATTTTTATGTGGGTTATTTGATTTTTTTGGTCATTGAGTTGTAGGAGTTCTTTGTATGTTCTAGGTTTTAACCTTTTATCAGATATATTATTTGCACATTTTTAGGATGTCTTTTCACTGTCTTGGTTGTGTCCTTTGATACACAAAAGTTTTTGAGTTAGATGTAGTCTCCCCTCCTTTTTTTTTCCTATTTGTCTTGTTTTGGTTTTATTGCCTGTGTCCTTAGCCACATTTTAATTCTGAATACATAGTGTGGGAAATTTTTATCTACCATCAAAATGCTGTCTTAAGCTAGAAACCATGAATGATCTTTTTGTTTTCTTTGTAAACAGTCCTGTTTCTCACTTGCTTAAAAAAATAATAATAGTAACAATAATTGGAGGCTACAAGATAAACTTCACCTGTCTACCTCGCTCCCTTCCTTTCCTCCCTCTCTCCCTCCCATTGTCCCTCCCTTCCCTTCCTTCTCTCCTCAATTCCTTTCTTCCCTCCATGCCTGATGTGGGGCTTGAACTTATGACCCTGAGATCTAGAGTCCTTGCTCTACTGACTAAGCCAGGGAGGCACCGCAAATTTCACATTTCTTACCTAAGGCATATAACTTACTAATTTGGACTCTTCATGCCCTTTTTTTTTTTTTTTTTTTTTAAGATTTTATTTATTTGACAGAGAGAGATCACAAGTAGGCAGAGAGGCAGGCAGAGAGAAAGGAAGGGAAGCAGGCTTCCCACCAGGCAGAAAGCCTGATGCGGAGCTTGATCCCAGAACCCTGGGATCATGACCTGAGTTGAAGGCAGGGGTTTTAACCCACTGAGCCACCCAGATGCCCCCTCTTCATGCTTTTTTAACCTCATTACATATAAGTTTCCATCCCTACTCCAGTGCCTAGCCACCCTAGACTCTTCCTGTTTCCATGGTGTATCTTGTATATTCTTGCAAATCCCCTTGTATATTCTGTCTTTGGAAAACTCGCTTTCTGTTTGGCAGACTCCTAATCATTATGTGAAGACTTCACTACTTTGTCCTAGCTGCTTCTGTCCTTGATCTATCACTATTGTTGGCAGATTAATCTTATCTCACTTCCCTTGTAGGAACACAATTACCATGCATACAGAGCACTTAAGCATGAAGTGCCACAAAGTGTTCAATGCGTGTTAGCTGCTCCCTTTACCCATTCTAGTTATTTTAACAAAACTGGTAGTCATAGTATCATAGTACAAGCTATAGCCATATTGCTATTGCATCTATTTATTAATAAGTTAGATTTTTAAAATATAAAGTCAAAACATGCATAAATTAAAAGTTCTCTATAAAGTTACTGGCTGTATCCATATTTATATCTCAGAGAGAACAAATTCATGACCTGGTAACAGATTTTAGATTCTGTCATGGGGCCATAGATAGGAAACAAGGCCAAAGTGAAATTTTAATTCCTAATTTATAGGTTGGACTTCCCCATTCAGATCCTTCCATTTTTACCTCACCTTTGTTCTTATCCTCTCAGCATGTAATGCCCTGCACTCTCCCCCCCCCCCCCACACACACTTTTTTGTTTTTAAAGATTTTATTTATTTATTTGACAGAGAGAGAGAGAGAGATCACAAGTAGGCAGAGAGGCAGGCAGAGAGAGGAAGGGAAGCAGGCTTCCTTTCGAGCAGAGAGCCCCATGCAGGGCTCAATCCCAGGACTCTGAGATCATGACCTGAGCCGAAGGCAGAAGCTTAATCCATTGAGCCACCCAGGGGCCCCACCCTTTCCCTTTTTTTACTTAACTAATTTTATAGTTATACTTAAATGTTATACAAATATATATATATATACATACATATATGTGTGTGTGTATATATGTATATATACACACACACATATGTCTCAAAGAAGTTTATTTGGAATGGCTTCTACCCTTTAGTGTTGCCAAAGTCCTATATTTTTTACATGCAGTTTTTAATTTCCTACTGGACATCAAACTTCAGGCTATAATACAACATTCATCTTAGATACTGTTAAGCCTAAAATAGTGCTGGGTCTTAACAAGTTGCTAATACATATTTGTTTAGTGAATGGAAATTGACAAGTTTCTTTTTGCCACCTAGATTAATAAGGTGGGCTAGACTTCTTTCCATCTTTCATTCTGATCAGTAGGGAAACCGAAGTGGCCTGCTCTTAAGCCTTCTGGCTAGGTCCCTTCCTTATCATTGGAACTCTGAAATAAAATAGAGAACATTTTCCTGAAGCCTGGAAAAAAGTGGACTAAACTATCCTTTATATGACTTCTATCCCCTGTGTTCCACTGTGGTGCTCCCACATTCTTCAAAGGGTGGGAGTACCCTCTGAGAAAATCCATGTCCAGTCTATTGAATTACAGTCATTCAAATTCTGTTGCCCAACTTTATGCTTACAATATGAAAAGACAAGTATAAAAATATGTGTAAAATTGAATTCTGTGTATGTGAAAATCCAATCTTCATTATGCATTTTAATATTGTTTCTATATGCAATGGTTCATATATGTCATTATCATTGCTAAGAAAATATGAAATTTCTGCTGATAACTCCAAGTGGAAGACAATATAGTAACAGATCACTAACTTCCTCAAATGTGTTTAAATGTTTCAGTAAACAGAATATTTTGAGCAAAAAATGCATGTTGAGATTTGATACAATATCATATTACCCAATTTGACATAAAAAATCATGCCATTTAGATGACTTTCACTATGCCTCAGGAACTGTATTCACTTAGCACCACACACTGCTTGGAAGCATTCAAACTGTATCTATGAATTAATTTGAAAGTGAGAAAATATAGACAATGAGAGCAGTATTTTGAAATTGTTCTTGAAATCATAAACAGTTATTGGAATTGGTTTATGTATTGAAATAAGTTCAGAATTTAAATAAGGAAGCTTCTCAACATATACCAACTCTATCTTTTATAGTTTTTAAACACTAACTTCTGTATCTGGACAATCATATTTATTATTTATTAGTGATTTAAACCAGTGCATTTAGGTCTTTCTCTTTCATTTAATTTTAACTCATTTTTACTTACTATGATTTATATAACATAGTACTTTAAATAGATTGATGAAGACATTGACTAATAGAGTAAAAGTTCTACATGCAAATTTTGGTTTTTAACTCTATTTTTAAAATGTAAATCTGTTATACAGTGATCTGGTTATTGAATTTTACCGGTAATGGGGGGGGGGGGAGGAAACTGTTTTCATGCATTTTGTTTTAATAATTAAGGAGTCGGCTCTAACTCTGTATTTCTTCTTGCTTACCTACCTTTCCTTCTACTTCTTTTCTTTCTCTATTCATTAACTCACTCAGATTTTATTAAGCTTCTGTTAATTACGAATGAACAGGATTTGGTGATTTAGATATGAGGGATTGAGGAGAGAGAAAGGAGGAAATAAAAAGGGTCTCTATTGGAGAAACAGAGTAGGTGGTAGTGCTAGTGGTCCGAAGAGCCTCAAATGTAGCCTGGCATACAGTGGGTTCTCAATAAGTGTTGTTTATTGACTGAATGGTGGATTGAATCAGTGAATACAAGCTAAAACCTGGTGACTATGGAAGGAATTTACGACTTCATTTATTGGTATAAAGTCTCAGGTATGTGTTAGATATCCAAATGGACATGGCAATGGTTGTTGATATGATTTTGGAACTCTGGTTTTAAATTTTTGAATCATTCTTCATTCTCCTTTTCACCAATATAAACACTTCCCGGGAACAAGGAACTCTGCTAATTCCTTGTTCTTGGGAAAGAGAATTGAGAGATAAGACACAGCCCTGCCCTCAAAAAGTCTGTATTTTCCAAAAGACACAGATAAATAAATATAACACAATGCTAACATGCTAGGTAAACAACAAGGTAAAAAGAGTCACCTGGGCTGGAAAAGTCAGATAAAGATTCTTTTTTTTTTTTTTTTAAAGATTTTATTTGTTTATTTGACAGGCAGAGATCACAAGTAGGCAGAGATGCAGGCAGAGAGAGGGGAGGAAACAGGTTCCCCGCTGAGCAGAGAGCCTGATGTGGGGCTCAATCCCAGGACCCTGAGATCATGACCTGAGCCGAAGGCAGAGGATTTAACCACTGAGACACCCAGGTGCCCCTCAGATAAAGATTCTTAAGGGAAATGATGGGTGAGATTATGATGAAAGCAAAAGTGACAGTTATCTAGTTAGTGAAGGAGACAGGAGAGAAAGGAATTTTTTTCTAAGAGGAAGGGAAAAAGAGGGCCTCACTTGTACTATGGTGGGCATGCTTGCTCTGTTAATTGGGAGGAGGGAGAAGGTGTGGAGGGGAGGCATGGGATGATTGAAGCTTGGAAAGTAAACAGAGTTCTCTGATGTTTCTTATGGAAGATAACAATGTCTAAGTTGATCAGTCAACAATAATAAAAACAACAATATAAAAATGTATTGAATTTTCTCCTCTACTTTTTGTAGTTTCTCCATTTTTGGCCAGTGAATGTTGCCATTTAACATTCTGTCTTAAATTTTACTTTCTCATCAAAAAAATTTCATTCATTAATCCCATCCATATCAGTACATGGTTTTTATTCTTTTAGTATAATCTTTGTATAATATTTGTTTATATTTGCTAATATGTTATTTTAAAAATATAGATATACTTTATATATTTTCAAATACACTATTAAATTTCACACAGGTATGTGTTTGTGTGTGTGTGTGTGTGATTTTAAGCATTTTTCCAGTTTTTTCTCCCTCTGGAATAATCCAGGGTGATCACCTTTTCATTTCCAAGTCAGTAGATTAGCAACCTTAATTGAATCTGCAATTTTAATTCTCTTTTGCCATAAGAAATAATACAGTCAGAGCAATGACATCTTTTGTGGAAGGTATCTTTTTGCCTACCATATATTGTTAACATTTTTTTGTTGTACTTATTAGCCATATAACTTATGGCTTATTAACTTTTTTGAGCTAATTTCCTATCTCTATAGGTCTGTAAATAAGGCTTAATTAAACAAGTGTTTAACAGAGGGCTTCGGTAGTACATATATATCCAACCAATGAAACTACTAAATCCAGTATACCTAACAATTAGCTGTGTCCCAATAGATTTCAGGTAGAAAGATGACGACTCCAGAAGAAATCACATAACTGGCTAAAGCACCTCAACCAAAATACTTTATTTTTTTGATGTAGACTTAAAATGGAAAGAGATGGATTGAACATAAACCAAAACTATACAATATCTCTTTTTAGACATCATTTTCTTTTCTATTTTTCTGATTCATTTTCTAATAGTAACAATATGATTAGAAATATTATTAGATGGTATGAGAGGGGTGCCTGGGTGACTCAGTCAGTTAAGCATCTGCCTTTGGTTCTGGTCACAAAACAGAAGTCCTGAGATCAAGCCCTGCATCGGGCTCTCTCCCCTCACTCATGCTCTCTTTCACTCACTCTGTCTCAAATAAATAAATAAAATCTTAAAAAAAAAAAAGATGGTATCAGAAATATTTGAATACATACTTGTTTTAAAAGCTTCCTATTTTAGTTGTAGTTCTTCATCTGATAAATTAAAATTTAGTATATTAAAACAATGAAAGCACTGTGAACAAAACCCTATTTTTTCCAGAATTTGAGCTTTAATGATCTTTAGCTATTTGGTAGGATTTTCTTCCTATTTTTTAATCAACAATTTTAGGTAATAAGTCCTTTAGGGAAAAGCTTTACTTGTTGATTTTTTTTTTTTTTTAAATTTACTGATTTGTTGGTTTGGAAATTTTCAGCCTTTGTATAGACTTTCTGAGGTTAAAACCCAAGCATCTTCAGCTCCAGTCTGAGAAAGACTGAACTTTCATATTCCTTGGAGAGAAGGTCTCTGGAACTAGCTAGGTCTTAAATAGCACAGAATACTGAAGCTTTTCCTTGCCTACCCTCATCAGTAGCATATAAAATAGCCATGGTAGTTGGTTCTAACAAATACATCTTCCAAGAAAACAGTGGTAAACCCTGAAGGGCGTAATCATATATGCTAGAAGCATGAACACTTTACCCTGATAGTCTTTTCCTGAAGGACAAGAGAAGCAGATGTTTTTTTTTTTTTTTTTTTTTTCCCTTCCCCCAGTATTTAACACAGTTGATTGTGCATGACTAATTCTTTTGCTAATCTTGTCTGGTGTCAATCTTTTGGTTTTTAGTGGAGGTTTCCTTTGGGGATTTAGCGGCACACATGGCTGACCTGCATGCTTCTTTATCTCCAGGGCTCTAGTAAAATATTAGCACACAAAGCTAAATTGATTTGGAAACATAAGGCACAAAAAAGCTGGTTTTATGCAAATGTGAACACTGTATAAAAAAGCCCTTGGACATCATTTAAAGTGCAGCTTCACCTCCACTAACTGGCTCACTGACCTTTGGATGGATGCTAAAATTAACCATTTAGAAAATCTTAAGCTTTGCTCTTCCTGGGGCCCTGCATGTAAATGTGGGTGTCCTATACCCCTGTTCACCCCTTTTATGACTATGCAGCCAAGTTTTCATTTATCATGCCAAGAAAGAAATTATCCAAAAGAAGAGAGTATCCAAAACTCATTTACATTTGGCTTTGGACTTACTTTCCAAGTTATAATTGGCTTTGGACTCTATAAAAATTATTTTGTAGTCCCTAACCACATGGTAACTGACATCATGAAAAGGTGACCCAGATAAGTAGTAGGTGGCAAGGTTTTGAGTGAAGAGTACATTGCTAAAAATTTACACCCGAGCTGTGTGTTGGCTCTAATTTCGATAAATGATTTGTGCTATAGCAACTTTTGTTGTATTAGAATATCATACATATTTTTTATGGTAACACCTTATGCAAAATTGGTGCTCAAACTATTTACTGAATAAATGAAAATACTGTTTACTTTTATATGTAGCATAAGTCATTGATTAGAGGTATTAGGGTTTGCATTTTATTTCTTCTTTGAACTTTAAAACTTGTCATATGAAAGGCTAATTTTGATCAACACATTTGCATGTATGGAAAAAAAAATACTTATTTTTAAACAGGAAGTTGTATTAAAGCTAAAGGGAAATCATCAGCAAAAATTACACAATAATGATCTGCTTAACTTTCCATTTGATTCTATCTCATTTCAACAGATAATTGTGGACTACATGATTATAAAAAAATAAAATAGAGAAGAGAATGAATAAAAAAAAGAAAAAGAAGTAACAATTATATATAACTAACCCGAAGAAAATATGTCCTGAGCATTGATGTGCTGAAGGACATACAAAAACCACAAATACTTACTCCATTTAGAATAAATAATAAAGAAAAAAAATCTTTAAGGGACCAGATTTATTCAGTTCAGTTAATTTTAGTAAGAATTAATTTCTTTTTTTTTTTTTCAAAGAGTTTATTTATGTGTCAGAGAGAGCACAAGCAAGGGGAGCAGCAGGCAGAGGGAGAAGCAGTCTCCCTCTGGAGCAAGGAGCCCAATGTAGGACTAGCTTCAAGCAGCCTGGGATCATGACCTGAGCTGACAACAGATTCTTAACTGATCACCCAGGTGTCCCAAGAATGAACTTCTTTATGCAAACAGAAAGCTTGTAATTGTTAATTAAGTGGAAATATTGCAGCATGTTATGAATTTTGTCAACATTGCTATAATATAAACATGAATTTGCACAGGATCATTCTGTATGTCATTTTGTGTAAATTCCATTTAAAAACTTCAGAAAAGCATTCATACCTGATGTATGTTGCAGGTGAATTCATAATAACCTCATTTTCTTAGACATTTTAGGGATATGTACATGTGTATATTTGTATGTGTGTGAGTACATACACTTATACACACCCCCCCACACACACACGTATTTGTGTTTTTAGACTAACACCTCAATTTTGCATTTTAAAAACCATTAGAAAGGGTGCCAGGGTGGCTCACTCGGTTAATTGGCCAACTCTTGATTTTGGTTCAGGTCATGATCTTAGGGTCCTGGGATTGAGCCCCATGTTAGGCTCTACCCTCAGTGGGGAGTCTGCTTGAGATTCTTTCTCCCTCTCCTGCTGTCCCTCCCCCTGCTCAGGCTAGCTCTGTCTCTCTCTCTAAAGTAAATAAATATAATCTTTAAAAAAAATACCATTAGAAAAAACTTTCTATTTGTATAAGAAATAAAAACATTGTATCTGAATTACTTAAATATATAAAGTTTAAATGTTGTCTGTCTCAAAGTTCACATTTTTATAAAAATAATCCATACTACAGAAATATTATAATGATCATTTTATTTTCATAAATCACTCTAATCTTGTGATTACAATTTACTAATAAAACCAATCTAAGATGTTATGTGCATCCTACATTCCAGTTGTTACCCAATGTGAAATTTTATACTGTATGTTTAACTACTTTCTGTATTGATTCTTTTTTTTTTTTAAAGATTTTATTTATTTATTTGACAGTGATCACAAGTAGGCAGAGAGGCAGGCAGAGGGGGAGGGGAAAGCAGGCTCCCTGCTAAGCAGAGAGCCCGAAGTGGGGCTCGATCCTAGGACCCTGAGATCATGACCTGAGCTGAAGGCAGAGACTTAACCCACTGAGCCACCCAGGTGCCCCTTTTCTCTACTGATTTTTATCCAAATATGGAGGATGAGAGATTGAGAGAGAATTTGCCATAAACATAATTGATGTTCATCAATTGTGTTTGGCCTCAGGAGATACTTTCTAGAAAAATTTTAGAAAGACCAATCCTAATTTCCTATGACTTTGGATTGTCTTGGCTTCCTCTCAGGTTTTGGGCATGTCTTTCCATCTTCCCATGTTGCCTCTATCATTGTGTATGTTTGTGCATTCTGTTCTTCACTTTTTCACACTTGTTTTTCATATCACACTACAGTGTGTATAGTGGTTAAAGCTATTCTCTAAGATGGCTTCATTAGAAACTTGGCTTTGCCACTTCACAGCTCTGTAATCTTGGGCAAGTTACTGACCTCTCTGTTCTTCAATTTTCTCTTCTGTAAAATATAAATAAACAGTTTTTATTTTATTTTGTTTTGTTTCCTTCATAGAGTCATTATTAGGATTACATTTGATGATCTGTTTTACAGGTTTAGAAGAGTATTTTCAAGTATAAAATGAATACTCCCTCCCCCCACCCTTTTCTTTTAAAGTAGATTTCACATGCAGTGTGGAGCCCAATGCTAAGCTTGAACTCAGGACTGTAAGAACAGGACCAGAAATGAGACTGAGAGTTGGATGTTTTATGGACTTAACAATCCAGGCACCCTGAATACTATCCAATTTCAACCAAAATTATCTAGTTTATGTTTTACTAAATATGTACTTTCTTCTGAATTCCATTGGTTGGAAATAGATTCCAAAACAAACTAATATTTAAAATATAGTAAATTCAGGAGCAGATTGAGAGACAGCCTATTTTTAAGCAATTAGGCTCTGCAGAACTCTTCCAATTATACTAAAATTGCTCTCATAATTTGCCTTTTGAGAGGGCCTCTCAGGGACAAGGATGTGCTACTTTTTTCTTTCTATTCTGTTCTTATTATTCTATTTTGTAGCAGAAGATGAGATACAAACAGTAGAGTAAGCCTGTCATTCAACTAGTAGAGATGGCCAGACTGAAATAAGATGTGTAAGCTTGTGAATGGGTTATCTACCCTCTGCTGTGACAGTTTTGCCAGAGGGAGTAACAAGTCAATTGTGCCATTACCTCGCCAGAACCTTGTCTTCATACACAAAAATAAAACTGCTAGGATACTGATAAAACAGAAAATGTGCGACTGAGAGGCTGTTGGCAACATTTAAGTCAACACATTTGCACTATCAAAATAATGATAATTGTACAAATAAACCAGCTTAGATCAAGCTTAAGTAAATTAACTTAGGTCACATAATTCATTAGTATCAGATTTTTCACCAGTCTCTAATTCTAGAGCACCCACTTTTAAGTTCAACATAACACTACCTGTCAAATATTTTTCAAGAAATTTCATGGGCATATGGAAGAGTAAAAATATTTTTTAAACAGATAATATATTATTTAGGTGTCTACGGTAAGCCAGCTGTGTTTTGGATACTTGGAATAATGCTGTGACTAATGTATTAGTAATGTAGTGAAGATGTCATGACATTTATACTCCAGAAATAAATGAGACAACAAACAATACTGAACTGTATGATGAGTTAAATGAAGAAAATATAACAAGTGATGGGGTAGAGACTGATGTGGGATGTTTTAGTTGATATAGTCATTAGTCAAGGAAAGCCTCACTGGTTTGGATATGGTCAAATAGGCAACCTTGGAAAAATCTTAAGGAAGAAGTTGCCAGCCTAGAGAATAGTTAAAATAAAGGTTCTAAAGTTGGAAGGAGCTTTGTTAAATTTAAGAAAATATAAATTCACCACGTGGCTTGAGCTTAATGAGAGGATTATGGATTAAGACCATTTAAGGTCATGGGAAGGATATTCCAAATTCAAGAAAGGCTATTAGAGTGTTGCAAACTGAAAAGTGTTAGTGATATTGTTTTTTAATTTCAACTTTAAAGAAGCACTCTTAACCTTCCTGCAGAGGATACATTTTAACAGTACAAGAGAAGAAGGAAAAATTAAGGTTGAGATGGAGATGGAGCACTGAGAAATGATGGAGCATGAATAAGTAAACCGACTAAAAATATATTAAACCTGTTTCTGTATTAAAAGAATGTGTCATCTATCTAAAAATATTTGTGGAATACACACTCTAATTTAATGACTGTTTATTATCATTCTTTGAAGAGCAGTGTTAGACAAAGTTAAAAATGTCTCTCAACAAAATGATTTATATCCACACCTGAACTAATAAAATCAAGGAGTCAATACCCTTGATCTAGAGGAGGGAAATATTCTGATTTTGTAAGAAATCATCCAAAGTCCACATAGAAGTCAGTGATATCCTCCAAAGCCATTCTATTCAATATCACTTAAGATATCTTGACCACCCATTAAGTGCCAAGCATACTTCTAAGCACTGAAAATACAATGATGAGAAAGATAGCCTTTGTTTCTGTCCATACAGGGTTATACGCTTGCTGTTTAAACAAGCTGTGTCTTCCATAAAATAAATTAACAGCTTCACTCAAATTTACGATTTTCCATTTTCAAGTAAACTGGGCTCAAGTTCTCTAAATTTGGATTTGTTAAAACACTGCATGGGATTTATAAAAATGTACACAAGACATGAATACCTTTTTAGTTATCTGGCCTATGAGGTGAAACAGGGAGAAAGCATCTAAGAATACATCAAATTTAAATCTGAAAACAAGCATTCCTTATTTCTGGAAATTTTCTTTAAAAATCCGCATGACAAAGTGAGTTCCAATAGAATTAATTTACACTGTCTATATAACTAATGGCCAGTGTTGCAATACTAAGGAAATCTTGACTTCTCAATTGTTTAATTCAATAAATATTAACTTCTCAACCATGCAATTTCCATTGTACGGCTGGTGACCCATCTTGATCTTATAGTTGCTGCCATCTGTGATTATTATCTTGAGAGGTTGTGAATTAAGATCGTTTAAGGTCATGGTAAGGACACTGATGTTATTTCAAATTCATGGAAAGTGATTAAAATGTTACAAACAGGAGAGTATGTGTGACATGATATGATTTTAATTTTTAAAAGATATTCTAGGTTTTCCTGTAAAAAATAATACAAATGGATAGGGAAAGAAGATGGGTTTTAAGTTATCCATGCCTAGGCAGGAAGGATGTGAAATATTTTTAGGGACTAGCCATGGATGTGACTTAAGTCACTTTTGCCCAATTCCCATTAGACAACCCTTAGCTTAAGTGTACTGTTCTAAAATCCTCAGTAGTGGTGATATGTAGTCTTGCTGAGGAAATAGAGCAATAAACATAAAGTATTGCTTCTGCCTCATGGTATTTTCAATCAGAATCTTGGATACAAATGTTTCTTGTATCTCAGTAACTGTTTCTTCTGTTTTACTTAGCCTCAGTCACTTCTTCAAACTCCTACAGTTTCTGAATACTCCCTGTTCAGATGAGAATCAGTAAATCCTTCTACTGAAATTTATGTAATCAGTAACTATGAAATAATCAAAGATTTTGGAAAGGGTGATTGCTACCAAAACTAGTTAATATGTTTTATTAAAGGTTTCCCTTGGGCAGTTGAATGGATGGTGAAGAAGATAGAGTGAAATGACATTGATTACAGAATTGACAGTATACTTGGAGGAGAGCTGAAATAAAGATTAGATGTTGTCACCTTGGGAGAAAGTATATATTATGAAAAGAGCAGTAGAAGGCTGTTATTAAAGTAACTGGTAGGGAGAGAGGAGAAAGTATGTTGATGGTTAAGAAGTAGTTAGATAGGTGTAAGTGTAATCAGTAACATATTCCACAAAAAGCCAAAAAAGGGAGAGTTCTCAAAAGGAATGAGTTAATACTACGTTAAATGTCACATGGAGGCCCATTAAAACATATTGAACATGCATGTGTCCTTTAGGAGATCAGTGGTGAATTTAGGAAAAGGCTTCTGATAGAAAGTTTATGGCAGCATTATCAACACTAGCCAAACTGGAAAGAGCCCAAATGTCCATTCACTGACGAACGGTTAAAGAAGATGTGATATATGTATATATATATATAATAGAATATCACTCAGTCACTAGAAAGAATGAAATCTTGCCATTTCCAACAACATGGATGGAGCAAGAGTGTATTATGCTAAGCGAAATAAGTCTGAGAAAGACAAATAACCTTATGATTTCATTAATATGTGGAATTTAAGAACCAAAACAAATGAACAGAACAAAATAGGGATAAACCAAGAAGCAGATTATAGAGAACAAATTGAGGATTGCTGGAGGGAGGTGAGTGAGTGATGAGCTAAATAGGTGATAGGTATTTGTTGTAACGACTGCTAATTTCTACTCCTGAAACTAGTCTTACACTATTACACTATATGTTAACTAATGAGAATTTAAATAAAAATTTGAAAAGAAAAAACAATATGTGAAGAAAAATAAGATTGCAGTCAATTAAGGGATGAGTAAAAGGTAAGTAGTAGAAACATTAAAGGTAAATTTTCTGAGGAATTTGAAAAGGAAAGGGGAAATTTCTGTTAGGAAAAGATGATTAAAGAAAAATTTACTCAAAAAAGAAAAAGAAATTACTCTGACTTGTTACTTGAGGGTGGGGGTATTGGCTTCACTTGTATTTGGACTTGTAGGGTCGTGTTGGAGAGTTGTTAACCAGCTTAAGTGATCCCAGGAGTAAAGACCTGAACTTAGACAGAAGATGGGGTTAAGTACCCCATGAATGGATTTGTTACTTTACCTGAGTTCAAGCAAAACATTCCTGATTCTAGTTAGGCATTAGAGTCATTTTTTTAATTGCCTTACTATTGACCTCATTATTAACCAATTAAATAGGAATCTTAAAGTTTATTCTACTATCAATTAAATAAGAATTTTGAGGTTGGAACTGAATAATAGGCATTTAAAAATATTCTCCAGGGCCACAGAAGGGGCTCAGTCATTTAAGCCCATGAATCTTGATTTCTGTTTAGGTCATGATCTCAGGTTCCTGGGATTGAGCCCTGCATCAGGCTCTGCACTCATCAGGGAGTCTGCTTAAGATTTACTCTCTTCCTGTGGCCCTCTCCACCTACACTCACTAGTTCACTCTCTCAAATAAATAAATAAATCTTAAAAAAAAAAAAAAAAAAAAAAAAAAAGAGTGTTCTCCAGGAGTTTCTAATGTTTAGCCTATGTTGAAACAAAGTTGATAAAATTTGGGAAATTTGGAGGGAAATCATACCCTTAATATTCTCACTTTTGAAAATGGAGTGGCATTAATGTTTGCCTTCTGAGAGTAAAAAGCATCAGGGGAGTGGGGACTCCAGGAAAGTGACAGAGGTTAACAAATGAAGTGTCAACAAGGATAGGAATTTTTAAAAATAGAGGCATTGTGATGGTGGTTGCCATTTCTCTGAAACTACTTTATTGCTGTCAAACGGCAAATTCCTAGGCTCTTCCCTGGACCTACTGAATCAAAAATTCTGGGAGCTGGGCCCAGCAATCATGTTTCAAGCCCATGAGGTGCTCTTTCATGCTAAACTTTGAGGATTGTTGACCAAGCCAATCATGAATGTTTGAATCATGCTCAGTTTCTAATCACTCTTCAAGAAGAGGAGAGCCAGATTTAGCCATTCTCTTAGGGATTCAGGGGATAACCTCACAATATATTTGCTGACTTGGATGGAGATGTGTGCTTTTGAGGTAATTTCCCTTTTACTTCATAATGGTTTTAATTAAAATATAACATGTATATGGAAAGGTCATAATTTGCAAATGAATAGCTTGATGAATTATCACATAAGCAATGCAGCCTTTTTACTACAACCCAGATCAAGAACATAATGTTACCCAAACATCAGATATCTCCGGAATACTCCCTCCCAGTCACTATTCTGTCCTTTCCTGAAAGTAAATACCCTTCTGATTTCTAGTACTACAAATTATTTTTACCTATTTTCAACTCCATAAAATGAAATCTTGCAGTATGTACTCTTCAACCAGTGTTTTTCTCTGTGAGATTCATTATCTTTTTGCATGTAGTAGTAGTTTATTTTTATAGATTGATGGTGATACACTAAAATACTAAACAATAAGTAATATATGATATCTTTGGTGAATACTGTTTTCCCCCCCAGATTTGGTTATTAGAAGTAAGGAATCTATGAACTTTCCTATAAATATATTTTGATGCACATCTGAAAAATGCCTAGTAATGGGAATGTTAAATCATAAGACATGGCTAGCTTTATTAGATTATCTCCCATTGTGTTTTCTAAAATGGCTGTACTAACTTACAGAACTAACAGGAGTGTATAGAATTTTAGTTGTTTCACAGTCTTGCTAAGCTTTTATGTTATTACTTTTCATCATTTAAACATCTTGGTGTGTGTGTAATGAAGAAATTTAGTTTTAATTTGAATTTCTGTAATGACTCATATGTTGAGTATGATTCTTATATGTTTATGAGCAATTGGTCCATTCTTCATTGTGAGATGCCTGGTCTAGTGTTTTGTCCATTTTGTTATTAGTTGTTTGCCTTTTCCTTAATGATTTGTAAAAGTTCTTTGCATATTTTGGATGGACCCTCATCAGTTATGTGTAGTGGAAATATCTTCCACCATATGGCTATCTTCTCTTAAAGAACGGTATTCCTAATTTTAATGTAGTGCACTATATCTATTTAAGAAAATTTTGACAATCCTAAAGACATGAAGATGTTGTCTTACATTTTGTTTTAGATGCTATATTGCTTCACCTTTTATATTTAGATTAATGGTTCATCTGGCATTGACTATACTGTATGGTGGTTGATTAATCCAGCACCATTTAATGAAAGCATGTTCTATTCCCAATGCTGTATGGTGCTGCCCCATCATAAATCAAGTGTTTAAATGTGTATGTGTGTATGTTACTGAAGACTTTATTCTGTTCCATTGGTTGACTGGCCTGTATTTACTTTTAATTCTTCATTGATTTGATTAGTGTGGCTATATGATGAGCATAAATGCTGCTTATTTAGCTTTATTTTCCTCTTCAGGATTATCTTAATTATGCTTAACTTTCTTCGCAATTCTAGATAAATTTAAAAATCAGGTTGTCAATTTATATACATGCATACACATATGCACAAGCAAAATTTTGAATGGAATTACACTAAGACTATAGATTAATCTGAGGTGTACCAACATTTCTAGATTACCAGTCTGAAAGCATAGAATATCTATTTATATAGATCTGTAGTTTCTCTCAAAAATATAAGTAGAGCTGGGGCGCCTAGGTGGCTCAGTGGGTTAAGGCCTTTGCCTTCTGCTTGAGTCATGATCCCAGGGTCCTGGGATCAAGCCCCACATTGGACTCTCTGCTCAGCTGGGAGCCTGTTTCGTCCTCTCTCTGCCTGCCTCTCTGTCTACTTGTGATCTCTGTCTGTCAAATAAATAAATAAAATCTTTAAAAATATATATATAAGTAGAGCTTTGCTCAGGCTTCTTGTGTTTTTAGAATTTTTATTTCTAAATATTTGAATACTTATTCTATTCGAGACGTTTTTAAAATTTCAGTGTCTATTCAGATACTGATACTGATATGTTGTTTATTGCCTGTGTATAAGTGGTCTCGCTAAGTACATACATTAAGCTGTATATTTAATCTGATTGATTAATCATTGATTAATGATTGAGAATCAATATTCTAGTGTATGGTTTTGTAAATAATGAAGTTACACTTTATTGAAGTTAAATATGGAGAAAAATCTAAAACTTGACTCTCACTCCCACCCTCTAGGTGCTGAATAGCAATAAGCTTTTCAATTAAGTGCCCTTTCAATTTTGAAGCTTTTGCCATGCAGCATACATTTTGTTCTTAAAATATATTTAGCAGTTTCTCTCATTTTTCTACTCAATTTTGACTTTCTGCTGCAATTACCGTACTATTCCTCTGCTTTGGAATAGTGATATATTCTTTGTGATTCTCTTTTTATTCTACTCTACAGAGAGATGGTTCACAGATCAAATCCAATTTGATGATCAGTTCAAATAATCATATTTATTCATTTACTTATTTTATATTTAATTCAGTACATTCATATAAACCTCCACTATATGTCAATATCTTTTTTTAAAATAATAGAAATATTATGTGGACAAAAATAAATACCATCCCTGCCTTTATAATGTTTAAAAATTAAAGGTAGAGAGAGATTTCAAGTACCTATGTGGAAAAAAGTCTTCAACCAACCTGTGACCGCTAAAGTCACTTGGGGCACAATATCCTGATAACATAAGCAGTAAAGAAGAGAGTGTATGATCTTGTGGGTTTTCATAGGCAGAACTTGTAGTCGTAGCTCATGCCATGGAATTCATTTGCATGGCTGAACCTAGATATAGGAAGCACAAGAATATTTGGTCTATTTGAGCAGCTACCTCTGGTTACAACAGTACATGTGAGAGTGGGAGAGGGGAACCCTCTTACACTGTTGGCGGGAATGCAATTTGGTGCAGTCACCTTGGAAAACAGTGTAGAGATTCCTCAAAAAAAGTAAAAATAAAGCTGCCCTGTGACCGTGCAATTGCTTTCCAGGTTATTAAACCCAAAGATACAGATGTAATAAAAAGAAGGACCATCTGTAACCCCAATGTTTATAGCAGCAATGTCCACAATAGCCAAACTGTGGAAAGAGCTAAGATGCCCTTTAACAGACGAATGGATAAAGAAGATGTGGTCCATATATACAATTACTCAGTCATAAGGAAGGATGAATAACCAAATTTTATATCAACATGGATGGGACTGAAGGAGATTATGCTGAGTGAAATAGGCCAAACAGAGAGGGTCAATTATCACTTTGGTTTCACTTACTTGTGGAACATAAAGAATAACATGGAGAACATTTGGAAAAGAAAAAGAAGGGACGCCTGGGTGGCTCAGTTGGTTAAGCAGCTGCCTTCGGCTCAGGTCATGATCCCAGCATCCTAGGATCGAGTCCCACATCGGGCTCCTTGCTTGGCAGGGAGCCTGCTTCTCCCTCTGTCTCTGCCTGCCATTCTGTCTGCCTGTGCTCGCTCTCGCTCCCTCTCTCTCTCTGACAAATAGATAAAATCTTTAAAAAAAAAAAAGAAAAGTGAAGTGGGGGGTGTGAGAAATCAGAGGGGGTAATGAACCATGAGACACTGTGGACTCTGAGAAACAAACTGAGTGTTTTAGAGGGGTGGAGGGATGGATGAGCCTGGGGATGGGTATTAAGAGGGCACGTATTGGATGGAGCACTGGGTGTTGTACATAAACAATGAGTCTTGGAACACTACATCAAAAACTAATGATGTATTGTATAGTGACTAATATAACACAATAAAAAATTTAATTAACTTTAAAAAAAAAGGAATTTTGCTGTTTAGCTAATTGTCTTTGCCATACCAGGATGCCAAAAACCCTTTACCTCTTACATCTGTAGGTGTTTAATTTTCATCAAATTTGGATTTTTCTTTGTCCATTATATCTTCAAATAGCTTTCCATGCTTCCACTCTGCCCCACTGCCTTTTGGAACTTCAGTATTACTTATGTCAGCATGCTTTATATTTTCCTACATGGAAATTCATTTTTAAAGTTCTTTTGTTCTTTTCCTACATTTTGAATAGTTTCTGTTGCCCTGCCTTCAAGTTCAATGTATTTTATTCTGTAGTATCTAATTGTTATAAGCCCTATTAAGCAATTATTTTCATTTAGAATAATATGTATTTTGTCTCTTAAAGTTTTATATGGTTACTATATACATACTATATACTATAACTTTCACTATGTTCACTGTGTTTATTTTTTCTGTAAGGGTTTATGTAATGAATATTTCAGATTTTGCATTATAGCTATGGTCTCTATTATTTATTTATCTTTGATTTTTGTTTTTCATCTGTTTTTTTTTTTTTTTAAGTCAAGCAGAGAAAGACAACTATCATATGATCTCCCTGATATGAGGAAGTGGTTTTTCATCTGTTTTTATAGTTCTTTAAAATTATAAAAGTCATGCCTATCTCTTAGGCAATACGAAACAGGGTATAGTTCAGATAGAGCTTGATATGTAGTTTGCTAAGCCTTGCTTTAAATTATAGAACAAAATTATAATAATTCCATCATCTCCATCATTTTTGTTTGGTTTCTATTGAGCAATAGTTTTCTTGGTAATGGGTTGTATTTTTCTGCCTCTTGAGATGACTCCTCCTTTTTTACTGGATGTTGAACATTGTGAATTTTAAGTTATTGAGTGTTGGATTAAGTTTTCATCTTTTAAAGAATGTTGGATTTTCTCCTGATATAAAGCTAAGTTCCATTAGGTTCAGAGAGTGTCTTTGAGGTTTGTTTTTAAATTTTGTTATGGCAGTTCTAGAGGAAACTTTGCTCTAGGGATTGTTTAGCCCCTCTAATGAAGTTCATCCCTGCTGAATTGCTACAGAATACTCTGGTTACTTAAAGACAACTCTCTATCCTAGCTGGAGGAATTTGCAAAATACCCAACCCTGTGTGCTCTCTTAGAGCCATTTAGGACAAAGATTCTTCATTTCTTTTTGCCTGTCTGCATGGAATTTCCCCCTTAATGTGCATTTGCTCATATTTAGCAAAGATTCAGGGTGCTACATTGCAGATTTTGTGAGTTGTTTTTTGGTAGAGCTCCCTCTCTGAATCCTGTCTTACAACAATGGGGATGTCATGGTTCCTGAACACTGTCTACTTAGCTCAAGGAGAGCATCATGTTCTACTGATAATCCCTTGGTCCCTAATGTGCTTCTAGACAGAAAGCCAGGCAATTCTAGGGATTTCTTCCTTTATTCCTCTCCTTTGTGAGAGTCACAATTCTGTATGGCCCTAATGCAATGTTAAAAACAAAAAAAAAAAAACAAAAAAACAACAAAAAAAACCAACTTATTTTGCTTAGTTTTTAATTTTTTTTTAATAAAGGCTCATAAATTTGCTCCCTGTTACTGTGTCATAGCTCCCACTTGAGTGAAAGATTTTTTTCCTCCAAATCTTTAAATAATTTAAATTATCATTGAATGGATGCTTTTTCTTTCTTATTTGGAGATTTTAAGCTGAATATTAAAGTAAAAATCCACATATTTATTAATTACTTTCCTCAGTGCATTATATCACCTTCTCATTTTCTAAACATGTCTCTTAGGAATGTAAATATAAATTAAGATAAGATCCTTCCTCTAAAGCATATTTGAATATTTAGGAATAACAATTCTGAGTGCCATTATGCTTAGCTTTCCCTTTCCATAAAGTGTTCATCTGGATGAATGATGAGTGTTTTTCTTCTTCAAGTTATTATAAATGTGATTCTAAGATTAATTTAATTTTATCTGTTTTGATATGAAAGAAGCTGAAGGTGCTGGACTGAGAAATGAAAATAAGGACACTTCGGTTTTCCCTATAATCACAAAACATGTACTCTCTTCCTTAAAACGTGGGGCAGCATTATGTGTTGTGCCTTGAAAAACATAAAACTACCAATCTAGAAGATGTACAATTTATCTACCCTGTTGCTCAATTTTCTTCTCTATGAGAAAAGTGTTTCTCCTTAAACATGAAGATGCATAAGGCTGAACTACGAAATGTAAACAAGGAGATTCACAGAGATGGAACAGCTGCTCTGCTATGTAATATAATAGATAATTAATTAATGTAATATCTAAATAGTTTGTCTAATTAAGGGGTACAACAGTGATGCCTGTCTACAAAGGAACAAGAATCTATGTAGATGTCAGTTTTACTTGACTGCTAATGGAAGGTTGAGATTTAACAAGGGAGAGTTGCAAAAAATTTCCCATGATCTAGTCTGATATGGATTGAATGTTTAGCATCTGGAATTCACCAAGTGTACTCATTTTCTAAGATTTACAGTTAATTTATCTTTTTTGATAAACAAACCTATTTCCTAACACCCCTGTACCCCCATCTCTAAGTTATTTCAAAAGAAACTTATAGTAGGACAGAGCACAGTATGAGATCAATATCTGCAAAGATGTACTACAAAAAACTGTTTCAAGTGTTAACGTATTTTTTTTGATGCTTTTTTTTTTACTGTCATGTTTTGTGGCAGTTCCAATTTACAAGATCTTAAATGAAACGTATCATCTCCTAACCAAAGCCAAAACAAAGTCTGGTATTTTCAGTATATAAATGAGTGTCACAGACATGGAAAGTAAATAAAATTTAATTTTAGGAAAAATATATTTGTGGAAAAATATTAAACTTTTTTTCTTAATATTTGCCCTTAAATACAACTAATTTTTAAATTTATTTGTGACTTTTCTCCCTGCTGTATCGGTGAGAGATTAAAGAGATTGTTTACCAAGTTTACATAAATTCAGTTATTTTAAAGAAGTAGAAGTTATTTGATGATGTTTTAATTATTACAAACAAGAAAAATTAGGTTTAATAGAATTTTAAATTTAACAGCCATAGTTTTTATCAATAGATTTTAGTACATTAAGAATTAAAGAGAGTTAATAGTATTTTCCCCTTGCTGTTGGAGTAAGTCCCAAGTCAGAATAATTATTTAAAAAAAAAAAAGCTTATTCTTAAAAGACCACATTTTCTTCATTGATTTTATTGGCTAAACTGGTTGTTTTCTTCCTGTTTTACAATAAATTGACTGCAAGCTTCTTAACATGCAACTTTCCATCATCCAGTATATTTTTAAAATAGCATACTTTCAATCTTACAACCTATGCACTTGTCTTAGAACAAGAGTAGAGAAATAACCAACCTTTTTAGTATCTACTATATTCTGTATGTGATAAGTAACCACATTTTGAAGCCAACACAACTTCTAGTTAACTACAAGATAAATCCAAGATAGTCAATCATATTGCTTTACTCTTTAGATGAAAAAAATATTCTTAAAAATAGGCCTAAGAAGAGTATTCTAATTTATTTGGTCATGATGCTATTTATTCCCAAATGCCTACAGAGATCAAACTAATCTTTTGAAGAACTGAGGTAAAAATACACTACAACACTGAAAACAAGAGATTGTTTATCTCAAGGAAGCAACAAAGCATGGAAAAATTTGCCTGAACTCTTGATCCAACCCCTTAATCTGATCTGCTATTTTCTGTCAACTCCAAAGAGCTATCAGAACGATATTTTCAAAACCCAAATCAAATCATGTCATTTCTGCCGAAACCCATCAATAACTTTCCATAGCTCTAAAGAATTTCCAAAAGCTTGTTGGAAAGGTTCTATGAGGTCTAGGCCCTAGCTGCCCTTCCAACTAACTGTATTTAGTACCACATAGCCCCCCACTATCTTGGAAACAGCACGGATTTTCTTTTTGTTTGGAGAATGCCGGCTTTCTCCAGTGAAAGTTTCAGTATACCTATTCAGAACCCATTTCCTTCTGCTTCTCATCTAGTTAATGATTACTATTCACCTTTCAGGTTTCAAATCTGCAGTTTCAGGTTCTTTTTTAAAATGTTTAAAGTTTTTTTTAATTAAGTTATGTTAGTCACCATACAGTAGGTCATTAGTTTTTGATGTAGTGTTCCAAGATGCATTGTTTATATATAACACCCAGTGTTCCAATCACTTCCTCGGAGAGTCTGTGTTCCTGAATTCCCTAATTAGTTCAAAGACCACCATATGACATCAGTACTAAATGCTTTTTATTCACAGTGCCTGACAGAAATATAACTTTAAGTGTTTGTCCTTTGTTTAGAACCTCACACTCTACTGGACAGGATGCTCAATGAAGTTAGAGATTATTCTAAGTTTTGATCATCACTATAGCCTGAGACACTAACACAGTCCCCCTTGGTACTTCATAGATCACAATGGATATGTTTTGAACAGATGGCTAAATGAATTCACTTCAAAATTCACAGATTTGTACAAATAACCAACATGATCCCTTATGTGTCTGGAATCTGTTAAAAAGTGGTTCTCGTGAACAAACTTAGTGACTCTGCTCTTTCTGTGAACTGCTGGACAAAAGATCTTGCAGGCAACATTAATCCAGCAGGCAAGCCTAGTGGCTAGGACAGGGTGGTGCCAAATGAACTCAAAGACCAACTCACTTTGACCCGTGACCAGGCAATGTTACTCAGCAGAGAAAGTGCAGCACTGGATTTAAGGGTTTTATGGCTTATTCTAATGCTGCCTTCCACTTTTTCCAACTCTGTTATAAAATTTAAAAAAAAAATTAGTTTATGTAATATCATTTGCTACAACAATCTATGATTATAGGAAATGTATTGGCTTTTACAAATATAGTATTAAAACTAGGCCAAATCACAATGCAAAGATTATAACATTCAAGTAGGGCCACCTAGCCAAACTGTTATATATCTAACCCATACAAAAGTAAATTACCTATTTCACGATTTTGTCAGATGCTGATTCTATGACAGTATCTATATAGAGATAAGAGATAAACAGGAGTGCATAACAAAGAACTTGATATGAGAATTGGCAAGAATGTTGGTTTCAGTGTTGGAAGATCTGCATTCCCATCTTGTTTTTAAGTATAAGTCATTCATACTTTCAGATTGAGGTTATTTTGCTGTAAATTAAAAATGTCCCTAGAGAGAGCTATTATACAAATTGTGATCCATCTCCTGTATTAGGAGTTTGGGTTGATTTCTCTCTTCTGTGAGCTTGCAGAAACTTCAAGGAAACCATGCAAAGAAACTGATTTGTGTGACCTATAGGTTTGGGGAAACAGTATATTATTATTAAACCATGGTTGAAATACTTAAATGTTGATGGTAAAGTCATAAGGCTGCACTTGAGAAAAACCTCATTTCCACAGAGGATGAATAAATGAGGTATGTTTTCATTTTACCAAACACAGGACTTTTGTGAGGGAGTTCTCTTGAATTGTCTTAGATCCTTCCCAAGAGGCCCACCTGGAAAAATAAGGAGATGTAGTTGGAAAGAAGATGGAAGTAAATTATTCTATATCCATGTTGTAAGGGAGAAATGGAGGCGGCCAAACAGATAGACACATTCCCCCACAACAAGGGAACTGAATGGGACACCCCTGAGGATCCCATAAAGGTTCATGAGCAAAAGAACCATCTTTCCTTAATCATCTGCTAAAAATCCTAGAAAATGGTACCAAATAATTTTCAGACAAGTAAAACAATTCATGTCCCCCAATCTCTTCTACAACCAACTCCAGGAAGAATCACAGAATGCTCAGTGAGTAGAGGAATATGAACAAAAGTACTAGGAGGGAGAACAGAGAAGAAGAGCTCATTGTTCTGCCTTGTATTTGCCCCATCTGCCACAAGCCCAAACTAGGGAGAGCAAAGAAACTTAACCCAAAGAAGTCAATTATTTTGTAAGTACCCAGCACTAGACATGCTAATCAATGAACTGAGATTTTTGAATAAAAAAGGATTTTTAAAAATTTTTATGTTAACTGAAATATATGTTTACCTGGGATTGTATCTAGAGCCATGGAAATAAATAGCTCATAGAGCTATGGTTTGAATAGGCTGTGTACTAGTTATACTACAAATACATGATAGTGTAACATTTTATTTCCAAAGTGCTACCCAATCTTGGAGTTGGTACTGAGAAGACAAAGAGTAGAGGTAGTTTGGGGTCAGGGTAAGCTACAGAAGGACATGCTTACCATAGGTTAATGTTAAGATACTGAGGGAAGACACTGGGTGTTCTGTCAAGAAAATTGTAGTAATATGCCTCATAGTCTAGATAGGACCACTTCCTCTTTCTAAGTAACCCCCAAAACTTAAAAATATAGAAAGGGCATGCAATGAAAATAAATATAACTTTTACAATAGTGGGTGATAAAAGGTAAGTATCTGTTAAGAGTAATAAACTTCTGTTTTCAATTTATGAATTACATAGTTAAATACATAAAAAGTAACAGGAAGAAGCTAATGTTATTTGATATATATAGTATAGTGATAATGTTCCTGGTACCAAAGCATTTTGCTATCACTGGCCCATTATGGAGTTAAAACAGGGTGCTGTCCATCTCTAGTAAAGTTATGGAGTATAAGTCATTACACCAAATAATATTTGGTCATTATAGAGCCAATTTTCTCCCTCTAACATTTGATTAAAATTGATGGAACTTTCTGAGTATCTCAAGGTAACTGCCTAGATCTTGAGACAGTTTACTGTACAAGTAAACTAGTAACCTATTAATGTGACTTTCCTAAACAGTGTTATGTCAAGACAAATTTTATAGTTTCAATGTCTTTATAAAACAAGGAACTTTATCTTACCCATCTCACACTAAACATAGATGGTCAAGTATTCCCTCTGTTAGCATACACCATTGGCCAAAAGTAGACTTGTGGAGAACCCATGAGCCCTGTTTGGAAAATGGGAACCATAGGTCCTAATGTAAAGCCAGTACACAGTTATTTACAACATTGTAAATACATATATCACATAAATACCTAGCAAAATATGTTTACATTATTTGGCGGAGTTATAAGGAATACATTACCAAAGATGTATTAATTACTATATTATTTCTCTCTAAAGTTTCCTAGAAAAGTGATGTATTTTAAGGACTTTATTTATTTTAGAGAGAGAAAGAGTGCTGAAGCATGCATGCAAGTGGGGGAAGGAGGGGAGGGAAAGGGAGAGAGAGAATCACAGGCAGATTCCAGACCTGGTGTGGAGCCCAACGTGAGGCTCAGTCCCAGAACCTGGAGATCATGACCCAAGCCAAAATCAAGAGTCGGACATCCAACCAACTGAGCCACACAGGCTCCTCAGTGTATCTTTATTTAAAGTATAATTTCACAAATACTTTCAAAAGCTTTTGAAAAATGTCACTGACAAAAATTATATTTTCTCTTAAATTATTTATTTTGTACATACCTACATTAAAAAAATAAAAATAAAACTCAGCCTACCATGAATGTGTACAAAGTGATTAAATATTTCCCATAACAGACCTTAAGAACAAATTTGGTTTTGTTTTATTCATTTCCTCACCTAATCAATGAAAAAGAAATCTTGGTCCTGTTATCCTGAGATCTAATAGAACTTTAGATTTTTACTTACTTTCATTGATATTTTAACTAATGATTATAAAATTATAAAGATATGGTTTATATTTATATATGTGTTTAAAATGTTTTCATGGACTTCTCATTTTATTTAACCTTTATTAATATGCTATGTACTTTGTGTCACAATATTTGGACTGCTGTTTTTATCTATCCAAAACTGTCCACAGAATTGTTTTAATCTCATTTTTCTTAATGACTTATAGCTGGACATCTTGTTCTTGTTTTTTGTTTTTTTGTTTTTTTTTTTTTTTTATTTTATTTTTTTTAAATTTTTTTATTTTTATAAACATATATTTTGAGTGTTGTTCTTGTTTTTAACAGCTGAAGATGCATGTGGAGGGACGATGAGAGGATCCAGTGGCATCATTTCAAGCCCTAGTTTTCCCAATGAGTACCATAACAATGCTGACTGCACTTGGACCATTGTAGCAGAGCCTGGGGATACAATTTCACTCATATTTACTGATTTCCAAATGGAAGAAAAGTATGATTACTTAGAAATAGAAGGTTCTGAGCCACCTACAATATGGTAAGTAAATAGCTTCTGTTCTAACCTAACATCAATGTCATTGCCTAAGGCTGACTGGGGATCCAAGAACAGCTGTGTAAGGGCCTTTAAAGGTCTAGTTATTTAAAAGAACTTAGAGTGGCAGGAAAATTGTAAGGGGCAACTGTCAAAGCTGAGGGATATTTTTGAAGATAAGGGTACTAATACATCAAATAGATTGGAATCCTGAAGGATGAAACTTTCCATCAATATTTAATTATCAGTCATTGAAAAGTAATGTGGCTTAAGAATAACTTTTATAAGAAAAGTTCCAAATGTAATCTATAGCTATGTTCTTAGCATGCCAGTCCACAGTTGGTGGTTCCTTTCAAATGATTTGAATAGTCTGGAAAATAATTTGCCTTTGTTTTTGTAGATAGTTCTTTTATTCAATCTGTTATCTGAAGGCAAAAATTAAACATTATGATCTGGGGTAGTATGGTCTGTTTTTTACAGACTTCAAGTCATGGTTTCATGGCAACTGCAGAATTTTCAGAATATGCTTTTGTGGTATAATATTTTTAGGAGAAAATATTTCATTACACTATTTTAGAAATCTGAATACATTGATAGGATAGAAGTGTAAAGTAGATTGTGAATCAGTCACTGAGTGAAGAGTGATGAGACTGATAGTAAGGCAGTTGGTAAACACTAGACTGGAATGGGCATTTTAAGCCATGTAAAGGATTTGACAAGAACAGAGGGACTATATTAAAGGGTTTTATCAAATACAATTACATGAAGAGGTGTGAATTTTCAAATGATTATTCTTACTAAGTGCAAAGATTGATTTGAAGTGAGGCTCAATTAGCTATAGGAAGAAGTGATTGCTATACCCAGGAAGAAATCATGGTAGCCTGGATTAGAATGATATTGATGGAGATAAAGCAGTAGAATAAAGTAGAATAAGTTAGAAGGTATTTAAGGAGGCATAATGAAAAGGACTTTAGGGGGTTGAGGAGTAAAAAGAAGGTAGTGTTAAAATAAAACATCATTTCCTGACTTGCCACGTTGGTAAACCAGTAGAGATAATCACTGATTTGGAATTGTTGAAGGAAGGTCAAATTTGGAGTGAGAATGCTACGAATATTAAGAATTATTGTTTAATATCTATTTAGCTTAAGGTTACTTTGAGATGATCCATTACAGCCATCTGTAGACAACTATGTCTGTCTATATGACTCAGGAGTTCTGCATCAAAACATAACTGATAGGATGTAGTTGATATCTAAGGTAATTGAACAAATAAGCATCAATAATATTGGCTAGCTAGAGGAGTGAGAAGGAGCGAGAGAACTAGGACTGAGTCTGAGCACCAACAGCAGGATATAAAGCCCAGGCTTAGCAGGATTATCCTGCAAAGGGCACAGAGGAAGTGCATTTAGAGATGCAGGAGGAATAAAGTGTCACACAGACCAGAGAAGGAAAGTGTGAGGAAAGAAGAGAAAATATCGTGAGTTGCTGCTGAAAGGACACTAAGTAAATGTTTAAATAAATATATATATGTGTATATACATATATATATTTATAGTTATCTGGGATTTAGCAAAAGCACCATGTGGGTCTGTCATCCGAATATATTCCTTTGAAGGTAAGACAAAAGTTACACACTAGCCATACCCACTTTTTTTGTTTGCTTGTTTTCTCTTCTACCCTCAGGCTGTCAATACTCAGAGTTACATAACATTAACACTTCCCATGATAATTTCTTGCCCGAGTGCAATGAGACCCAGCAGAATCTAGGTTTAAAATGTTAGCAAATTCAAAAACTCTTGTTTTAGAAATTGCTACTTGTACAGTGATAAATATTGGAGTCATATCAAGGTAGATGATAATGCCAGGAATTTTCCAATAATTGTACTATCTTTTAGTATGCAAGTGATTCCATTAAAAATCTGAGTTTTAAACTCCCCAAATATTTGATTACTAGATATAAAGAAGGAAATTCAAGAAAACATTTCTTCGTTTCCACTGAGCTCTGGAAACCAGCAAATTTGTCTAGAAACGAACACATTTATTTTGGGGATCATAATATCCTATTTATGTTCATGTAGTCATTCTCTTTTCAGATTGTGCATTCTTAGTAAGGATTTGTACATTTCTATATGAACATCTATTTTTGTTTCTGAGTTTCTAGAACAATGTAGCTTGTCCAATAATAGCATCAGATCCACAAATTGCTCTTTTCTGAATTTTCTAATTAAATGGCACTGGGACACTTTACTTTTTTCCCTCTTTGTTAGAAAGAAAACAGTAACTGAGAATTTATTGTTTTACTGTTATTTATTTTTTATTTATTTTTATTTTTTATTATTATTATGTTCAATTAGCCAGCATAATAGTACACCATTACTTTTTGATGTAGTGTTCAATGATTCATTAATTGTGTATAACATCCAATACTGATCACCACATGTGCCCTCCTTAATACTCATCACCCAGTTACCCCATCTCCCCATCTCCCTCTCTTCTCTAACTCTCAGTTTGGTTCCAGGAGTCCAGACTACAACACAGTAAATGTTTAGGTGACTTGTCAGAATCCTAGATATAGATATAGATATAGATATAGATATAGATAAAATAATAACAATAAGTTCATTTAGAAATTTTCTAGAAAGTTACACAAACACCCAAACTATATTTCCATAAATGCTAGTTTGAAGATACATAGTGTCAGTAAATTAATAATACTGTGTATAGCCACTTCACTGTGACAAAACAGGATTTGTTTTCATTGTATTAGGTATGGAATTGATGTATAAAATGATCTGTGAGTAATTAAAAATTTAAGTCTAATCCTGGCCCTCTAATTCCTTTAAACCATTTAATGTTCTCATGTCTTTTTAATTTATGGTCATGAAAATGAGAACATATGTTTCAGGTGGTATTCATTGGTTCATCCTATGCATTGCTCATATAATGTTTTCAACTCATAATGGAATTCAAAGGAGAATATGAGTAAGGGAGACACGCATATTCTTTTCATAAAAATTATAAATGGTTCTTTTGACTTCAGGTCCCTCACTCAAGGACTGGGGACTTGGTATTGGCTACTGTACTTTAATTTTTTTTCCTGAAGTTCAGGCAGTGAGGCAAGCCTTGCATAGCCTGTGTTTAACTTTGGCAACATGACCAAGCCAGCCCAATAATCGTGCAGCCCAGAGAGTACTACCTGCCAGTGCCTTTCTTGCAAGCTGTGTATTGTAAATCAGTAAGTTCTAGTTTGTTAAACAATAGTCAGCAGCACCGCTGTGTGATCCAACAGGAGTGCAGTGAATCCAGTCAATTATTACTGGATGATAAAAGTTTATGAGGCCTAGTCAATGTCAACTGATTGCATTGCAATGAAATGAAAAACGACATAGCACAAAGAAAATCAAGTTCCAGTTTCAGCTTTGACTGTTTGTTGGTAGATGCAATTATTTCCTCTGAAAGTTCAAGACTTCTCTCAACACTAAAATAGCATTTGGCATTACCTGCCTAGGTGCTACAATAGGGGCAATGAGGTGGAAAGTAATTAGATATTACCTTACTTAGAAAGTTTGGGTTGGAGAGTTGGATTAGATACTCTTTAAAATTGTTTTCAAACTTAATCTTTTGTTTCTTTCTAGAATTCCATTCATTCTGTGATCATTCAGGAATTATTTATTGGATATCTACTGCATGGCAGACATTGTTCTTAGGGCATCAGCAACTAAAGTAATGGAGGGGCTTGCTTTTGCATAAATGTATGCTCTATCAGGGAAAAAGAGACAATAAACAATATAAATAAGTTAATGACACATTCTGTCCAGAGAATGGTAAGAAAGAAAAGGTGAGGTAGGTTTAGGAGAGGTAAGTAAAGCAATTGTGGTATGATGGAGGTTACCTAAATGAGAAGTTGAGATTTGAGCAAAGTCTTAAAGGAAGGGCATTACCCAACCAGAAATCTCAGCAATAAACTTTCCTGAGAGAAATGCATTTAAAGCAAAATACATAATCCAGAGTGGAGCTCTTTCTGTTAAAGGAATAGCTACTAGGTCATGTGGCTGCAAAAAAGTTGCATGCGAGAAAGCGGTAGAAAAAAATAATAATTAATGGAGCCCAACTCAAGACCCATATTTGGCTTTTAGTCTAAGTGAAATGGGGAGTCATTAAAGGGTTTTGAGCACAATAGTGACCAAACTTAATTTTGAAGGATCACTCTGGCTTCTTTGTGGGTAGTACATTATAGAAAGGAAAAGGAGAAAGATAGACATTATGTGCAGTAAGTTAGGTAAGATAATTTAATTGTTAGGATTATGAAATAGCAGTGGAGATGATGAAATTTGACAGACTTTCAAGATAAAGTTAAGTGAATTTCCTGATAAGATGTGAAGTTCAAGAAAAAGAAGAGGCAACAATAGCTCTAAGAAGTAAGGCTCGCTCTAAGGTTTCTGAAGACCTGACAGGATGAAATATCCATTGATATTGGGAAGACTTTTGATTACACTTATGGAAAGATTAAATGAAACTGAACTCTGAACATGTTAAGTTTGAGATAGCTAGTAAGTACTTTGGTGACGATTTCAAGGAGGCAGTTGAATATACAAAGGTATTAGTTCAGAGTTAAAGGTGTGGGGTGGAGAACTAAATTTGGAAGTTTAGAATTGGACGTTATTGTTAAATTAAAAGAAAAAAAAAGCAAAAGAAAATAAAAGGCTAAAAACTGAGTTCTGGGACGCTCCAAAAGTCAGGAAAACTAGGAAGAACAAGTGAAAGTGTTCAAAAAGGAATGTTGATGAGATAGGAGGAATACCAGGAAAGTGTGGTTCTCTGGAAGCCAAATGAAGAAAACATAGGAAGAAGTAACTGATCAATTGTGTCAAATTTGATGATCTGCTAATAAGATGAGTTCCAAAAGTAATTGCTGGATTTCATAATATGGAGGTTATTGGTTACTGTGATGAAAGGAGTTTTGTAGTTGACTATTTTACTGATGTGGTTTTAAGAGCTTTTTAGAGAAGAGAAATTACACGCAATTAGTACAAATAAGTCTTTCATGGACTTTTGCAAGCAAAGGTGAACAAAGAAATAGGACTAAAGGAGGAAATAAAGCCAAAAGATTATTTTTTCACTTTTGGTTTTTGTTCTTTGTTTGGCTTAATATTTTGATTTTTTATTATTTATTTTTATTAACATATAATGTATTATTTGCCCCAGGGGTAGAGGTCTCTGAATTATTAGACTTACACACTTCACAGCACTCACCATATCATATATCCTCTGCAATATCCATAACCCAACCACTCTCCAAACACTCTCTCCACCCAGCAACCCTCAGTTTGTTTTGTGAGATTAAAAGTCTCTTATGATTTGTCTCCCTCCTGATCATATCTTGTTTCATTTTGTCCATCCCTACCCCAAAACCCTCACTCTGCCTCTCAAATTCCTCATATCATGGAGATCATGTGATAATTCTCTTTCTCTGATTGACTTATTTCACTCAGCATAATACCTTCTAGTTCCATCCACATCATTGCAAATGGCAAGATTTCATTTCTTTTGATGGCTGCATAGTATTCCATTGTATATATATACACCACTTCTTCTTTATCCATTCATCGGTTGATGCACATCTAGGTTCTTTCTGTAGTTTGGATATTGTGGACATTGCTGCTCTAAACATTTGGGTGCACATGCCCCTTCAGATCACTACATGTGTATCCTTAGGGTAAATGCCCAGTAGTGTGATTGCTGGGTGGTGGGGTAGATCTATTTTCAACTTTTTGAGGAACCTCCATACTGTTTTCCAGAGTGGCTGTACCAGATTACATTTCCACCAACAGTGTAGGAGGGTTCCCCTTTCTCCACATCCTTGCCAGCATCTGTCTTTTCCTGACTTGTTAATTTTAGCCATTCTGAGTGGTGTGATGTGGCATCTCATTGTGGGTTTGATTTGTATTTCCCTGATGCCGAGTGATGTGGAGCACATTTTCGTGTGTCTCTTGGCCATATGGATGTCTATTTTGCAGAAATGTCTGTTCATATCCTCTGCCCATTTCTTGATTGGATTGTTTGTTCTGTGGCTGTTGAGTTTGATAAGTTCTTTATAGATTTTGAATATTAGCTCTTATTCTGATATATTGTTAGCAAATATCTTCTCCATTCAGTCAGTTGTCTTTGGTTTTGTTGACTGTTTCCTTTGCTGTGCAAACCTTTTTGATCTTGATGAGGTCCCAATATTTCATTATTGGCCTTGCTTCCCTTATCTTTGTTTCTAAGAAGTTACTGTGGCTGAAGTCAAAGAAGTTGCTGCCTGTGTTCTCCTCAAGGATTTTAATGGATTCCTTTCTTCTCATGGATTTTGATAGATTCCTTTCTTACACTGAGGTCTTTCATCCATTTTGAGTCTATTTTTGTGTGTGGTGTAAGGAAATGGTCCAGTTTCATTTTTCTGCATGTGGCTGTCCAATTTTCCCACCACTGTTTGTTGAAGAGACTGTCTTTTTTCCATTGGACATTCTTTCCTGCTTTGTTGGAGATTACTTGACCATAGAGTTGAGGGTCTATTTCTGGGCTCTCTGTTCTACTCCAATGATCTGTGTGTCTGTTTTTGTGCCAGTACCATACTATCTTGATGAGGATAGCTTTGTAATAGAGTTACAATCTAAAATAGTGATGCCACTGACTTTCGCTTTCTTTTTCAACATTCCTCTGGCTATTTGGGATCTTTTCTGGTTTCACATACATTTTAGGATTATTGGTTTCATTTCTTTGAAAAAAATGGATGGTATTTTGATAGGGATTACATTAAACATGTAGATTGCTTTAGGTAACAGACATTTTCACAGTATTTGTTCTTCCAATCTATGAGCATGGAAAGTTTTTCCATTTTTTTGTGTCTTCCTCCATTTCTTTCATGAGTATTTTACAGTTTTCTGAGTACAGATTCTTTGCCTCTTTGGTTAGGTTTATTCCTAGGTATCCTATGACTTTAGATGCAATTGAAAATGGGATTGACTCCTTAATTTCTCTTTCTTCTGTCTTGCTGTTGGTGTATACAAATGCAATTGATTTCTGTGCATTGATTTTATATCCTGACACCTTATTGAATTCCTGTATGAGTTCTAGAGGTTTAAGTGTGGAGTCTTTGGGTTTTCCACATAAAATATCATATCATCTACAAAAAGTGAGAGTTTGACTTCTTTGCCAATTCTGATTTTTTTTTTTTCTTTTTGTTGTCTATAGGCCAAGGCTGGGACTTCTAGTACTGTGCTGAATAGTAGTGGTGATAGTGAACATCCCTGCCATGTTCCTGACCCTAGGGGAAAATCTCTCAGCTTTTTCCCATTGAGTATGATATTTGCTGTGGGTTTTTCATAGATGGCTTTGATGTATTGAAGTATGTACCCTCTGTCCCTACACTTTGAAGAGTTTTGATCATGAAAGGATGCTGTACATTGTAAAATGCTTTTTCAGCATCTACTGAGAGTATCAAACAGTTCTTGTTCTTTCTTTTATTAGTGTATTGTATCACATAGATTGATTTGTGGATGGTGAACCTCCCTTGCAACCCAGGAATACATCCCACTTGGTCATGGTGAATAATTCTTTTAATATACTGTTGGATCCTATTGGCTTGTATTTTGTGAGAGTATTTGCATCTGTTTTCATCAAGGATATTGGTCTGTAATTCTCCTTTTTTGATGGGGTCTTTGTGTGGTTTTGGGATCAAGGTAATGCTAGCCTCAGAAAATGAGTTTGAAAGTATTCCCTCCATTTCTATTTTTTGGAACAGTTTCAGGAGAATAGGTATTAATTCTTCTTTAAATGTTTGGTAGAATTCTCCTGGGAAGCCATCTGGCCCTGGGCTCTTGCTTGTTGGGTGATTTTTGATGACTGCTTCAGTCTCCTTAGTGGTTATGGGTCTGTTCAGGTTTTCTATTTCTTTCTGGTTTAATTTTGGTAGTTTATCTGTCTCTAGAATGAATCCATTTCTTCCAGATTGTCAAATTTGCTGGCGTATAGTTGCTCATAATATGTTCTTATACTTGTTTGTATTTCTTTAGTGTTGGTTGTGATCTCTCCTCTTTCATTCATGATTTTATTAATTTGGGTCCTTTCTCTTTTCTTTTTGATAAGTCTGGCCTTATTAATTCCTTCAAAGAACCAGCTCCTAGTTCCATTGATCTGTTATACTGTTCTTTTGGTTTCTATTTCATTGATTTCTGCTCTGATTTTTATGATTTCTCTTCTCTTGCTGGGTTTAGGTTTTATTTGCTGTTCTTTCTTCAGGTCCTTTAGGTGTAGGGTTAGATTTTGTCCCTAAGACCTGTCTTGTTTCTCAAGAAAGGCTTGTATCACTATTTATTTTCCTCCCAGGACCACCTTTGCTGTGTCCCAGAGATTTTGAACAGTTGTGTTTTCATTTCAGTTGTTTCCATGAATTTTTTCCAATTCTGCTTTAATTTCCTGGTTGAGCCATTCATTCTTTAATAGGATGATATTTAGTCTTCATGTATTTGAGTTCTTTCCTACATTTCTCTTGTGATTGAGTCCTAGCTTTGGACCATTGTGGTCCAAAAATATGCAGGGAATGCCCCAATCTTTTGGTACCAACAAAGACCTGATTTTTGACCCAGGATGTGATTTATTCTGGAGAATTTTTCATGTACACTGGAGAAGATGGTCTATTCTGTTGCTTTGGGATGGAATGTTCGGTCTGTGATGTTCATCAGATCCAGTGTGACATTTAAGGCCTTTATTTCCTATTATTCATTTCTTGTATATCTATCCATTTCATTGAGGGGGTGTTAAAGTCCCCTACTATTATTGTATTATTTGCTGCTGTGTTTCTTTGATTTTGTTTCTAATTGCTTTATATAGTTGGCTGCTCCCATGTTAGGGGCATAGATCTTTAAAGTTGTTAGATCTTCTTGTTGGATAGACCCTTTAAGTATGATATACTGTCTTTCCTTATCTTTTATTCTAGTCTTGGGCTTAAAATCTAATTTATCTGATATAAGGATTGCCACCCCAGCTTTTTTGATGTCCTTTACCATAGTAAATTGTTTTCCACCCCCTCAATTTAAATCTGGAGGTGTCTTTGTCTAAAATGAGTTTCTTGGGAACAGCATATTGATGGGTCTTGTTTTTTATCCATTATAAGACCCTATGCCTTTTGATTGGGGCATTTAGCTCATTTACATTCAGGGTAACTATTGAAATATATGAATTTAGTGTCACTTTATTGGCTATAAGGTGGCTGTTACTCTATATTGTCTCTGTTTCTTTCTGGTCTACCGCTTTCAGGTTCTCTTTTTGCTTAGAGGGCCCCTTTCAATATTTCCTGTAGGGATAGTTTGGTGTTTGCAAATTCTTCTAGTTTTTCTTTGTACTGGTAGCTTTTTACTGTCTCCTATTTTCAATGACAACCTAGCGGGATATAGTAGTCTTGGCTGCATATTTTTCTCATTTTGTGCTCTGAATATATCATGCCAGTTCTTTCTGGCCTGTTAGATCTCTGTGGATACGTCTGCTGCCAATCCAATATTTCTACCATTGTATGTTATAGACTTCTTGTCCCAAGCTGCTTTCAGGATTTTATCTTTGTCACTGACGTGTGAGTTTTACTATTAGATGATGGGACATAGACCTTTCTTTATTGATTTTGAGGGAGGTTTTCTGTGCCTCCTGGATTTTGATACTTGTTCCCTTTGCCATATTAGGGAAATTTTCTACTATAATTTGCTCCAATATACCTTCTGCCCCTCTCTCTTTCTTCTTCTGGAATCCCAAATATTCTAATATTGTTTTGTCTTATGGTATCACGTATGTCTCAAACTTTCCCATTGTTGTCCTGTAGCTGAGCCTTCTTTTGCTCAGCTCATTTATTCTCCATCATTTGGTCTTCTATATCACTAATTCTCTCTTCTGCCTCATTTATCCTAGCAGTAAGAGCCTTCATTTTTAATTGAACCTCATTAATAGTTTTTTTAAATTTCAGCTTTGTTAGACTTTAGTTCTTTTATTTCTCCAGAAATGGATTTTATTTCTCCAGAAATGGTTTCTTTAACATCTTCCATGCCTTTTTTGAGCCTAACTAGCACCTTGAGAATCATCGTTCTGAACTCTAGTTCTTACATATTGCCAATGTCCGTAAGGATTAGGTCCCTCGTTGTCAGTACTGCTTTTTTTTTTTTTTTGTGGTGCTTTTTTCTGCCTTGTGATTTTATCCAATAAGAATATATGAATGAGAGAATAAATTACTGAAAGGGTGGCAAAGACCCCAGAAGAATGTACACTAACCAAATCAGAAGAGATCCAAAACTAAGGGGGAGAAGAAAAGGAAAAAGATATAAAAATGAAAAATTTAAAATTAAAAAAGAATATATATATATATAAATATACACACACATATATATAGACATACACACATACATACATACGTATAGACTGGTGAATAGAACAGAGCCACCCACTTGATTTTGGATTTTTTTGGTTTCTTAGAAGAAACTATCTCACAAAATTTTAGTGAAAGAAAAACATATATATACAAAAATAAGGGTAAACATGATGAAGGGATGGAATATGACTCTAAATGTAGAAATTTAAAAAAATTCTAAAAGAGGAATTGATAAGTTGGTTGGAAAAAGAAATAAAAAGAGGAGGGAATGTGCTTGGTCTGGAGACTAGAACAAAGCCACGTGCTAGATTAGGGTATATTTTGGTCTATTAGAAGAAATTGTGTCCCAAAATTTTTTAGAAAAAAAAATCCTATAAGTATAAAAAATAAGGTTAAATATAATGAATGGATAAAATATGACTATAACAACGAAGATTTAAAAAGACTTTTTTAAAGAATGGTATTATGAAGATAAACTAGTTAAGAAACTTTAAAGGAGGAAAGAGGAAAAGTTAAAAAAATAGAATAAGAAAAAAATAAAATAAAAAAAAAAAATCTAACTTTGCAAGACTAAAGGCTCATGAGGAAAAAGCCATGAATTCAATGCATTGCTTTCCCCTAGCTCTTGAGTTCTACTCTTCTCCTTGATTGGTGAGCTTGGTCTTGGCTGGATGTTCTTGCTGATCTGCAGGAAGGGCCTGTTGTAGTGATACTCAAATGTCTTTGGGCGAGGCAGAATTACACTGCCCTTGCCAGGGACCAGGCTAAGTAATCTGTTCGGGTTCACTTTAGGAGCTTTTGTTCCCTGAACACTTCTGAGAACTTTGGAGGACAGGAATGAAAATGGCCACCTCCCAATCTCCAGCCTAGAGGAGCTGAGAGCTCAGGGCCCCACTCCTCAGTGCACCCTCAGAGATAATCAGTCAGTCACCCATGTCTCCCTGGTCTCTGGCTGTGCTCTGTGCTCAACCAGCCTGTGACTGAACACTTCTATCTCTGGTGCACAACCCCATTTGGGGTCTCCAAGCAAAGCAGATACCTGCTCTCCTGCTCGTCCTGGAGGATGAAAGTCAGTCTCTCTGGATCTGCCACTTGTGGGGGCCCTGCTTGAAGAGCAGTTGCCCAACTGTGCCTTGGATCACAGTTTAAGGTTACCCTGATCTGAAAACCCACTCTTCAGATATGTCTCTGCAATTGGCTTTCCCACTCCGATACCTGGAAGCTCTCCCACACTCAGACACCCACAATCTTTCTATGACCCCACAGGACTTGAGACACACTGTCTCCACGAGGGCTCCATCCCCTTCTTAGCCTCTGGAGTGATATCCGTCAGTGGAGCATATTTCTAAAAGTTTTGATTTTGTGTTCCACTGCTCCACCTCTTGCCAGGAGCCAGCCACTGACCCTGTGGTTTATTTTCCAGTTGCTTTGGATTCATTTTTCTGCATGCCCTACCTTTCAGAAAGTGGCCATTTTCTGTTCCTATTTGCTGCTCTTCTTCTCTTCTATCTCCTGTTTGTAGGTGTTCAGAATGGTTTGATACCTATCTAGCTGAACTCCTGGGATCTGATGGCATTTCAGTTGGCTACTCCTCTGCCATGTTGCCTCTCTACCTGGCTTTTTTTTTTTTTTTAATTAAAGCAGTAAAACTATTTGTTCATGTTAAGAGGAATGACCTCTAGAGTGGGGAAAAAAAAAAAAAAAAGAAAGAAAAGTAAAGAAAATGGTGGTGGTAGGGAACCTGGGTGACTAAATCAGTTAAACATCTGCATCCAGGATCTTGGGATAGAACCCCACACTGGTTTCCCTGCTTAGAGGGGAGCCTGCTGTTCCCTCTCCCTCTGCCCCTCTTTCCTGCTTATGCTATCTCTTTCTCTCTCCCTCGCTAGTAAATATATAAAATCTTTAAAAAAGATTGGTGATGGAGAAAGTGGAGAGAATTTCAGGAGGAAAGAGAAGTGGAAGTAGAGGCAGTGAAAGTGATCTTCCCTTTAAAACATCTGCTTGGGAAAGGAAGGGAAGTGGGAAAAATCAGAGTCATTAGAGAGAGGCAGATCAAGAAAATGAAGAGGTCAGATCAGGTTGGGGACTATTCCATGACAGAGGTTTTATGAGAGGAATTTAATCAATTTGGAAACTCCACGTATTAAAATAAAGGGAAAGGATCATTATCAAAGACTGGAACCAAGAGAATGAGTTACTATGTTTCTCAGATGTAATAAAGGATTATATGATCAATTGTAATTTTTCAGATTAGATGACAGAAAAGACATAATAATAGAAAGGTCAGGAAGACAAGTTAATTGTATACTGGAACCAGAGGAAAAATGAGTTTGTTTTGTAGGGTATATGGTTGAAGGCTACACAGGATTCCAACAGAAATGTCTATGTCCCCCCCAACCCCAAAATTGGAAATGTGTATCTTAATGATTACATAAATTATAACAATGTAATATTGTAACATATTATATATATCTTCATATTATATATAACTTGGTATTATATTTAATTTAATACTAATTTTATTTAATTATAATTTAATCATCAGATAGGTTGAAGTAGGAAGAATTTGGAAGTCATGAAGTATTGGTTGAAATCAAGAGAGATTTATATGACATATATAGTATATATATTTTACATGTGTGCTAATAGTTCCACATTTAGTAGTATTTCTCAAATGGAGTTTATAATGTGTATATCAGAGTTGCCTTGGTGTTTGTTAAAGTGCAGATTTCCCAGCTCCCACACAAATCTGGTGATTTACATTCTGTAGGTATAGAATCAGGAAATCTGTAAATGGCATGATTCCAATGCATTGCTATAGAAATTAAAGCAATACATTTAGTTTAATGAGTATTGTGACTGTGTCATATTACCATCCTGTGAGCATCCCACAGAGCCAAAATATTTCTAAACATTCAAAAAGTTGAAGGACAAATTAACATGATACATCAAACTAATTAAGCTAATTATATAATACATGTACATATGTATTTGTTATAAATAAATGTAATGAATAGCACAAAGATTGTGCTAGTGGATTAATAAATTGTCTAACTAAACAGAATAAATTAATCAAACGAAACTGGCTGTAATCTTGAGCCTGTGAAAATGAATAACACAGATACTAATCCTATTAAACAAGTGTTCCTTTTTACTCTCTTCTGGCAATTATTAGATTAAAACATGGAATGAAGCTAGAGTTGTATATATTGCTACTTATCCATAGGGGTAAAATAACTTGTTTGAATATCTATTATGATTCTGTAAACTTTGAACTACCCTTCTTTTATTGTGGTAAGAATATTTAATATGAGATCTTCCCTCTAAACAAAATTTTAAGTGTACAATATCACATTGTTAAGTATAGGCGCAGTGTGGTCGAGCAGATCTCTATAACTTATCCATCTTGCATCACCGAAACTCTATGCTTGTTGAATAGATGCTACAACAGAGTTAACGATATGTGAAAGATGAATTAACACAAATATGAGATTACTAAGAGAAGCATTTTCTTTTTTTAAAAGATTTCATTATTTATTTGTTTATTTGAGAGAGAGAGAGAGAAAGAGAAAGAGATAAAATGAGAAGGGGGAGGGGCAGAGGGAGAAGCAGACTGCAGAACAGGGAGCCCGATGTGGAGCTGGATGTGGGGCTCAGTCCCAGGACCCCAGAATCATGACCTGAAGAGAAGGCAGACGCTTAAACAAGTGAGTCAGACAGGCACCCCAAGAGAGCATTTTCAAGGGTTTATAACAATACCAGGTCCATTTAGAGTTAGGGTATTTCAACTTTGATTTATTTTTTATTTATTTATTTTTTATTATTTTTTTTTTTTTTAATTTTTTATTTTTGATAAACATATATTTTTATCCCCAGGGGTACAGGTCTGTGAATCAACAGGTTTACACACTTCACAGCACTCACCAAATCACATACCCTCCCCAATGTCCATAATCCCACCCCCTTCTCCCAAACCCCCTGCCCCCGGCAACCCTCAGTTTGTTTTGTGAGATTAAGAGTCACTTATGGTTTGTCTCCCTCCCAATCCCATCTTGCCATTTGCGACAACATGGATGGAACTAGAGCGTATCATGCTTAGCGAAATAAGTCAAGCAGAGAAAGACAACTATCATATGATCTCCCTGATATGAGGAAGTGGTGATACAACATGGAGGCTTAAGTGGGTAGAAGAAGAATATTTATTTATTTTTTTAAAAAGATTTTATTTATTTATTTGACAGACGGAGATCACAAGTAGGCAGAGAGGCAGGCAGAGAGAGAGGAAGGGAAACAGGCTTCCTGCGGAGCAGAGAGCCCGATGCAGGAATGATCCCAGGACCCTGGGATCATGACCTGAGCCGAAGGCAGAGGCTTTAACCCACTGAGA
>NC_081559.1:172221146-172276437 GCF_022355385.1 Mustela nigripes | reverse complement strand
GACCCTGGGATCATGACCTGAGCCGAAGGCAGAGGCTTTAACCCACTGAGTCACCCAGGTGCCCCAACATCTTTGATTTTTTTAAAGGTGCAGAACCTTTAGTTGTTAGATGTATCCCATGTCTTGGACTTATAAAGAATTATATATAAAATAAAAATATTTAATTTTTATTTTACAGAGTTTTTTATAACAAATTTGAAGTTATCCTTCTAATTATTAGTGTGAAGAAGAAAAATCATTTGGTGATGTTTTTATACCTTTAAGAACCAGACCTTAAATTCACTGTTACATCTTTATTAAATAACTTGCATTTTTAAAATATCCCTATATACATGGAAGTAAATGAGTGCCTAATCTGTTTTTAAATTTCAGACACTCATTTAACTAAATAAAATATTTTAATTATGGAAGGCACTAATTAAAGATACATTTTAACCTCAAAGGAAAGAAGATGTCATGTCTGATTACACTGTTTTTATTTTCTGATTTTTTGTAAAGACTGTAAAATTGTACAATCTCTAAAGGTAAACCAGAGGTCGAGTATATGAAATGTAGACTAATTTCATAATTTTTTTTTAAGATTTTATTTATTTGATAGACAGAGATCACAAGTAGGCAGAAAGACAGACAGAGAGAGAGAGGTGGGGGGGAAGCAGGCTCCTTGCTGAGCAGAGAGCCCAAAGTGGGGCTTGATCCTAGTACCCTGAGATCATGACCCTCAGAGGCCTAACCCACTGAGCCATCCCGGTGCTCCTCATGATCTTATTTAATCCACAGAAATCAAGCATGGCTCATTTGTCTCTGTTATCCATGAGGAAGTCCTAGTATATACGTTTCATTATCCCTTGCTCTCCTTATCTCCTCTCTAATAAAGAACTCCTATGAGTTTACCCAGAGCCACTACAACTCTGAAACTCCAAACTCTAATATTCTTCTTGCTTATTCTCATCTGTTTTTTAAAAAGATTTTATCTATTTATTTGACTGAGCACAAGCAGGAGGATCAGCAGGCAAGGGAAAGGGAGAAGCAGGCTTCTCTCATGGCAGGGAGCCTGATGTGGCACTCAATCCCAGGACCCTGGGATCATGACCTGAGCTGAAGACAGATGTCCAACAGAGTGAGCCACCCAGGTGCCCGTATCTTTGTTTGTTTGTTTGTTTTAATATCACCATAAAGTCTAGTGCTTGTCCTATTTATTTCATAATTTATTAACCTGTGAACTTAGTCTTAGACAGGAGGCAATACCACTCAATTTTGATGAGAAGAGTATGAAGCAACAAATGTATCTCTATTTACCTTCATAAGTGTACTGACCAGAAATTGAGATTTCTATCTCAAGAGAAGCATTTGGTTTCTGTTTTTCCCCTGATGAAAGAGGCAAAGTCATCTGCTGAAAGTGAGAGGAGGTGATAGTTTAGGATATTTGAAGAGAGTGGGAATATTTAAAATATCTTCCATAGAGAATATGAAAACAAAACAACAACAAAATGCAAATGACTAGGGAAATTGAAGGATTGGTGGGCAGCATTTTCGATCCAGTTGGAATTTTACAAGATGAGTCTGCAGTTTCAACAACTGATGAACTTGCACATTTTTATAACACTACTTAGCAACTTAGATTCAAGTATGAAAAGACAGGCAATGTCATTGCTGGTTCATGTGATGTTAGGACAGTAGAGAAGGTGGTTGACGGTATTGATAGAATACAGCCTGGAGAGGGAAAGAAGTGATTTCTGATAGAATTTGCCTCTTCTAAGTACACTGGTTTTATCTATCTATTAGTTTTAAATCATTCATTCATTAACTCATTAATTCAGTATCTTTGGTGTACAGTGTTATGTTAGTTCCAGATGTACAACATAGGGATTCAGCACCTTTATACATTATCATAACCACAATGAGATACAATGTCAGAATGGCCAGAATTAAAAAGATAAATAACAAGTGTTGGGGAGGATGTGGAGAAAAATGAACACCTGTGCACTCTTGGTGGGAATGTAAACTGGTATAATCACTACAGAAAACAGTCTGGAGTTCTCTCTGCTTGCACTCTCCCTCTGTCAAATAAATGAATAAATGAATAAATAAATCTCAAAAATAAAAGGGAGTGCAGTGCCTGGGTGGCTCAGTCTGTTACGTTTCTGTCTTTGGCTCCTGTCATGATTTTTGGGTCTTGGGATCCAGCCCCACATAGGCTCCCTGCTCAGTTCCGTCTCCTGTTCCCCCTGCTTGTGCATGCTTGTTCATTCTGTGTGTGTGTGTGTGTGTGTGTGTGTGTGTGTGTCAAACAAATAAGTAAATCTTTAAAAGAAAACAGTCAAAAAATTAAAAAAAGAAATACCATATGATCTTATAATTCCACTACTATGTATTTACCCAAAGAAAATATCCATATGTTTTATCTCTGAGTTAGTCATTTATTCTTGAGAGCTTGCATAAAAAGAAACAATTGAAAATTAAAAATCTGTGAAATAGAGTATAAAGTTGTAGTGATATATATGTATATATATGCATATATATATGTTATCATATGCTGGTATATATGTTTCTTAAAGCACAAATAGCTTAGGTTGAGTTTTTTTTATAAACTTTGAAATATGTCAAATTTCTTCATTTTCACAGGATATTTTTCTGAATGGTTTCATTCTAGTTACATAAGATCAAAATACAATTCTTGCTTTACTATTTTTGTTACTATTTTTGAAAGTTACTATTTTTGAAAGTTACCTTCTGTAATTCTCTTCATCCTCTAACATAATTCTTATGAAACTCACCTATTTCTAACTTGATTAATTTTCCTTGCACAGCAAATGGTTTTATATCCCTCAAAAACTCTTCGTGTCAAATCTTAATCCTAAAGGTGCTTTGATGCCATGGAGACCAAAATAATTAGCCATTACACGTAGAATTATTTACAAAGAAACTTTATAAAACATAAAAACCAAATCTTAAAACCTAGTTTTCAATTCCCTTCTTCTGTTTGAGCAGTACAAAACTTGACTTGTAAGTCACACTTCTCCACAATGCCTCTCTCTGCTTCAGTGACTGTGATCTTTGCTGAACACTCATTTTCTGTTCAACATAACTTCCTACCTTAACCCACATATTTTAAATAGAGTTAACGGTCCTATTGATTAGGAAAGGCAGATCATTTCATTTTCTTCTTTGTTTTGTTTTGTTTCCTGGATTAAGCGTGAAACAATACAGAGAATGAATCTTGCAAAAGGGTATGGATTTTTCAGTTCAAGTGATACAAGTTGAAAGACCCTTGAGAAAGTCAAACTACAAATGATCTAATAAAGGAAGGTATGGAGATTTATTTGGACCATACCTATACTAAACCGCACAACAACAGACCATCTTAATAACATTCAACATGTTTTTTATTTGAAAATAATGGATATTTTATCATTAATTTATATTCATTATCTCTCATGAAGCCAAGTATCTTCAGGAGTTGTCCATCTATGTATTCAACAAGATGATTATCTATTTGGCTTGCATTATAGAAGGTAACAAGTCAGTATTGTATATATCATTAACTTTATTACCTGGAGCATGTAATTTATGTTTTCAGTCCAAAATTCTTTGGGGGAAATGAAAAAGAAGAGCTACGTCAGAATTTGCTAGAGGAACAATTGGCTCTATTTAGGCTGAAAGAATAGTAACACATAAATAAATAAATATAAATAAATAAATAATAAAAATCTCTTTGTCATAACAAAGATTGGCTGGGAAGAAGGAAAAAAGATAACTAAACTGTTCCAGTAATACTAATATAAATATAAAAAAATTTAAGAGCAGAGGAAGAAGAAAGGGTCATATGGAATGAAATTTATATTGTGAGATGGGAGAGTGAAAGTAGCTAAGCAGGACAATAGGACATCAAGAGATTTCCTCAGAAAGTCATGATTCAGGGAGTTATGAAGGAAAAGGCATACTTCATGTTCAGTATGAAGATATATGCTCAGTCAGGTTGAAATTTAATCCCTGATCCCAGTCTTGTGGGAAAATTGTGAGCCATTGAAATCTGTTGAAACCAGCCTTGAACATTTGCCTCAGTGGTGCCCACCTGACATGTGATCCCAATATGTATAATATATGGAGTATCAAAGAAAGTTATAAACATGTCTGTGTTCTAACCAGGTGGCAAATTTTCAGAGAAAGAACAAAAATTTTTCTCCCTTTGAATCCTTGTCTCATGGTGTGGAATGTGTTGTCTAGTTTCTCTGAAAATAGTACGCTTACACCATGGGTGTTGTAGAGATGGAGAAAAACAAAACCAAATGAAACAAAACACCTCAAGTGTACTAGCTGTTAAGTTATAAAGAATCTGTGATTGGGAAATGATTTTTATCACTTATTTTGTTTTAGTCTTTTAAGCATATTTTCAATTATTATATTTTAAAGTTTTTTAAAAATTTTAATTTCAGTATAGTTACCATATAGTATTTTATTAGTTTCAGGTGTACAATATAGTGATTCAATAATTCTATATAGTATTTAGTACTCATCATGGTAAAATGTACTCTTTAATTCCCCTGACCTATTTCACCGATCCCCTCACCCACGTCCCCTTTTGTAATCATCAGTTTGTTCTCTGTAGTTAAGAGTCTGTTTCTTAGTTTGTCTCTCTCTGTTTTGTCTCCTTTGTTTGTTTTGGTAGAGTGAAATCATATGAGTGTTAGTCTTTCTCTGACTGACTTACTTTGCTTAGTATTATACTCTTTAGCACCATCCATGTTGTTGCAAATGGCAAGATTTTGTTTCTTTTTATGACTGAATAATACTACACACACACACACACACACACACACACACACCTTTATCCATTCATCTTTTTTATCCATTCATCTATCTATAAACAGTTGGACTGCTTCTATGTCTCGACTATTGTAAATAATGTTGCAATATAAGGATGCATTATCTCTTTGAAGTAGTGTTTTTTTAAAATTTTTTAATTTGGGGGGTGTAAATACCCAGTAATACAATTACTAGACCAGAAAGTAATTCTATTTTTAACTTTTTGAGGAACTTTCCTACTGTCTTCCACTGTGACCACCTCAGTTTGCAGTCCCACCAACAGTGGGCAAAGGTTCCTTTTTTTCGACATCCTTGTGAACACTTGTATCTTGTGCTTCTGATTTTTACCCATTCTGACAGGTGTGAGATGATATGTCATTGTGATTTTGATGCGCATTGATGCATGATGTGCCTGATGACAAGACCTGTTGAGAATCTTTTCATGTGTCTGTTGGCCATCTGGGTGTTTTCCTTGGAGAAATGTCTGTTCATCTCTTCTGCCCATTTTTAGATTAGATTATTTGTTTTTTTGGGAGTGTTGAGTTATATAAATTCTTTATATATTTTGGATACTAACACTTTAATTTGCAAATATTTTCTTGCATTCAGTAGGTTGTCTTTTAGCTTTGTTGATTGTTTCCTTTGCTGTGCAGAAGCTTTTATTTTGATGTAGTCCTAATAGTTTATGTTTGCTTTTGTTTCCTTTGCCTCAGGAGACATACCTGGAAAGCCTATATCAGAGAAATTACTGCCTGTGCTTTCTTGTAGGACTGGTTTCATGTCACAGTTAGGTACTTAATCCATTTCTAGTTAATTTTTGTGTATGGTGAAAGAAAGTGGCCCGTTTTCAGTCTTTTGCATTGTAGCTGTCCAGTTTTCCCAGCACTGTTTGTTAAAGAGGTTGTCTTTTTCCCATTGCATATTCTTTCCTCTTTTGTCAAAGATAAACTGACCATATAATTAATGTGTTTATTTCTGGGGTTATTATTCTGTCCCATTGATCTGTGTATCTGTTTTTGTACTAGTTTTTATGTCAAAACCATATTGTTTTGATTACTACAGCTTTGTAACATAACTTGGTGTCTGAAATTGTGATGCCTCCAATTTTGTTTTTGTTTTCCAAGATTCCTTTGGCTATTTGGGGTCTTTTGTGGTTCTACACAAATTTTAGGACTATTTGTTATACTCTGTGAAAAATGCTATTGGCATTTTGGTAAGGATTACATTATGTAGATTGTTTGGGGTAGTATAGACATTTTAACAATATTACTTCCTCCAACCTGTGAACAAGGAATGTCTTTCCATTTCTTTGCGTCATCTTTAATTTATTTCATTGGTGTTTTATAGTTTTCAGAGTACAGGTCTTCTACTTCTTTGACTGAGTTTATTCCTAGATATTTTATTATTTTGGTGCAATTTTCCATGGGATTGTTTCCTTAATTTCACTTCCTGCTGCTTCATTATTAGTATATAGAAATGGAACAGGTTTCTGTACATTGATTTTGTGTCCTGAGGCTTTACTAAATTCATTTATCAGTTCTAATAATTTCTTAGTGGAGTCTTTAGGATTTTCAGTATATAGTAACATGTCATCTATAAATAGAGAGTGTTTTACTTCTTCCTTACCAGTTTGGATGTGTTTTATTTCTTCTTGTTGTCCGATTACTGTGTTCAATAGAAGTGGTGACAGTGGCCATCCTTCCTTGTCTTCTTCCTGACCTTAGCAGAAAAACTCTTAGTTTGTTCCCATTGAGTATGATGTTCGCAGTTGGTTTTTCATATATGGGCTTTATTATGTTGAAGTATGTTCCCTCTAAATCTAGTTTGTTGAGGGCTTTAATCATGAATGGACACCATACCTTTTAAAATGCTGTTTCTGCATCTATTGAAATCATCATATGGTTTTTATCCTTTCTGTTACGTGATTGTAGTATTTTCTATATTTCTCATTAAAATTTAATTTTAATGGATCTCAGAACTCTGTGACAGATTTTTGGTTAGCTGTTTACATTAAAATACTGATTTTAAAAACTAATAACTTAAAACTGCCACACACACACACACACAAACGAATGGTCCACAAAATTTTCTCCTTTCCCTTTAAAGGTTTTATGATGCATTTGTATTATTAACCAATCTTTTACTATTAAAGTTAATGGCCAATTGACACAAACTGTTCTGACACTATTCTTCTACCACTAATTAAGACTGGGGTAGAATGTGTTGGGGATAATATTCACTTAGCCTTCTAAGCTTTTTGGGCAGACTTGGTGACCTTGTTAGCTCTAGCTGCCTTCTTGTCCACTGCTTTGATGACACCCACAGCAATCATCTGTCTCATGTTACAAACAGGAAAATGGACCAGAGGAGGGTAGTCAGAAAAATTCTCAAAACACTTAAGATTTCTAGGAACCATATCAACAATAGCAGCATCATCAGATTTCAAGAACTTGGGGCCATCTTCTAGTTTTTTTTTTTTTTTTTCTGGATTGATCAGTCTTCTTCATCATCTCAACAAACTTGTGAGCAATGTGAGGTATGTGACAATCCAGCAAAGGTACATATACAGCACTGATTTGGCCTGGATGGTTCAGGATAATCACACGAGCCATGAATCCAGCTGCTTCCATTGGTAGATCATTTTTGTTGTCCTCAGCCATATTACCACAAAGTACATCTTTGACATTGAAGCCCACATTATTTCTAGGAAGAGCTTCACTCAGAACTTCAAGGTGCATTTCAATAGATTTTACTTCACTTGTAACATTGACTGGAGCAAAGGTGACCATCATACCAGGTTTAAGAACACCAGTCTGCATTTGTTCCACAGGGACAGTACCATACCACCAATTTTGTAGATGTCCTGGAGGGGCAGACACAAGGGCTTGTTGGTCTGTAAGCCAGAAGAACCTGCTTACAGGTTTTGCCCATTCTTGGAGATACATGCTTCAAATTCACAAACACCAACAGTGACAATCAGGACAGCACAGTCAGCCTAAGATATGCCTGTAATCATGTTTTTGATAAAGTCTTTTCCCTGGTGCATCAATGATCATCACATAATATTTGATGATCTCAGATTTTCTTAGGAAGATATCTGTGGTGATACCACATTCATGTTCAGCTTTCAGTTTACCAGACACTTTTCAGAACCAGACATCCTACAAGGAGCTCCTTCTCAGCAGCCTCCTCAAATTTTTTAATATTCTTTTATCTATCCCAGCACATTCATAGGTCAGAGGACCCATAGTAGTAGACTTGCCCAAATCTAATAATGAAGATGTTGATATCAGTCTTTTTCTTGACCATTTTGGTTTAGGGTTTAGTGGCAGTTTTCATAACATCTGTCTTCTGGCAGCAAACCTGTTGCAAAACAAAACAAAACAAAACAAAAGCCTCAATATATTCAATTAAGTTATAGTTTATGAAGATCTTCAAAGAATATAAATTCAAATGGAAATTTAGTTATCAAGGACAATTCAAGTCATACTTCCAATTTGCTAAAGTACACTAAAATATCACTTAAGGAAAGACTAGATAATGCCTTATATAAAAATAATTTTTTCTAAGTCTTTTTCAGATGCTAGTATTCTTAATGAGCATAAATAAAACCCATATATTTAGTAAACATGCTTTGCTGAAGTCTTAGATAAATTATAAATATGCATGATGTATATTCTTAGTGTAATGAATTAGAAATACACAAACATGCATGTTTCCAATAATGTTTTTTGGATTTAATTTGCCTTGTTATTATGTCTATTCTAATGGACTTTTTCTTTTTAAATATTTTTTTCTTCCACAAATCTAGTTTATCAGCCACTATAAATTCTAAAACTTCCTGAATTTCTCTTTTTTTTTAAATTATTCTTTATTTCAATAGGGGCTTATTGAAGGAGCATGACAGAATGTGGTATTATTAGAAGTCATTTGAGTGCTGGTTAGCTATCAAGGATCTCTTTAGAATAAGAAAACGGATTTTTATAATCATAGCAAAACTGAATGTATTTCATTAGAGCAGGGTAACTAACATTAACCAAACTCACATAAGATAGAACACTAATTTAGACATTCACTACATTCTCATCTTTACTCCCACCGTTGCTTCTCATGCTTCAGCACAATGGCATCCCTTCAGTTTCATAAAATATGACATAATTAGGACCTTTGCAAATACGTTCCATCTTCCTGAAATGTTCTACACCTATTCCCTCTTCTAATCACAGATTAAAAACTACTTCTCTTATGGCTTCCCTGATTATATGTATTTAAAGTAGGTAAAATCTTTGTGCTACAATTTCACATTATGGTCTACATTTTTCAGCACTCATCAGGTTTCAATTACTTGTTCAATGCCTACATTCCATGTATATAATATGTTTGTTTAACATAGGAAGGCAGATAACATGTTTGTTTAATAATCTTAGGCATATACACAGAGCATATGATATGTCCCATGCTTAGTAGTAAGTTCATACATTTAGTAAATGTATGAATAAATGAATGATACCTGATTAATTTATGTGTCATAAAATTTGTATTACCATAACATTCTCTCCCTGTTACGAGGCTTATGGCTAAGTTATATTCTAATTAGAAACTTGTTTGATGAGCACAGAATTAGAGTAAGAAAAGACAGTTATTAGTGTTAACATTTCTAGGCTACAACAACAGAATTTGATGATTTCCAGAGTGCAGTACTTGCCACAGGGATAAGGATGATCAGGTCAGTTCCATTCAGGTGACTTCTAGTCCTTTGGAATTTCTGTCTCTGTAAACTGGACAAGTTATAAACTCTAGATAAGGTTTTGCTTCCTAATGTTCATATTTAAGCCCTGCCTTAGAGGGTTTTTCACAAGTCATCTTGACTGAAGTTTGAGTGTTCTTAAACTCTTCATACACATATTATACAGACTATCACTTGCCTAGGAAAATTAGTCTAGCAGAATCCTTGATACATATTACATAAAAAGAAAACATAGTCTTCATTCATTCAATATCAGACATTGTGCCAGAGAATAGATCTATACTGCTTAACAACCCATTCATCACTTTTGGTCTCATGGAGCATATAGTCTCTCCCCTTCTCCATGTCTTACAGAACTTAAAAGTTTCTCAATCAGTGCTAAAAATGCAGACATGCCTTGGTTTAAGACTTACATAAAATATTCCATTTGTTCTTGTCTTCCAAATAATTCTTATTACTTGATAGGTTCAATGATCTTCTTGATGATAGAATCATTTTGGTCTCATATAATAAAAGTATATACTAAAACTGAAATAGAAGCATCCTAGGATAAACTTTTTCATTATTTTTTTCCAAAGTGCATTACCTTGTTCTTATAATTAATTATACCACTACCGTTTTGCCTCACATTTCATTTTCTGCATACACATTGTTGTGGTTTTAAGGCATTATTCTTTTGTCTTCTGATATGTAATTGTATACAAATTTATCATCCTAAAAAAAATACAAGAGAAAATTCCAGTTAAAATCAGTGTCTATTAAATAGCTATTATATGTGACACATTATTCTAGACGTTTATAATACCGTAAAATGAGAAAGGAAAAATAAATGTAAGCAACCTAATCCTGTATTTTGTATTATATGCTTGGAGAAATGGTGTAAGAAGTTCCAAATAAACAAGGTATAGGGTAGAATTATTTAAGACTTCAGAAAAAGAGGAACATTTATGTTGTGTTTGTCAGAGAAAATTCCACAGAAATCATACATCTGAGCCGGGTGTTGAGAGGAGGTAGCTTTTTGACCAATTCTCTTAAATTCCTGATTATGGTATTTCCATTCTGTCAAGCTATCATTGATTTGTTCCCATATTTAGTGAGTAGAATACTGCCGCTCTCAAAAATATGTTCAGTTCCTAACCACTTGTGCCTGGGAATATGACCTTATTTGGAAAAAAAGGTCTTTGTTGATGGATTCAAATCGAGATAAGGTCAGATTAGATTAATATGGGCCCTAATCCATTGACTGTTTTCCTAAGAAGAGCAAAATTTGAATCTATAGAGGGAAAGGGAAGAAGGGTATGAGATGAGGCAGAGATTGAAAGGATGCAACTAGAAGCCAAAAAACAACAAGGACTGCCAGCAACCATCTAAAAGCTAGAAAGAGGCAAGAAAGAATACTTCACTAGGGCCTTAAGATAGAACATAGCTGATACTTGTTTTCCAGCTTCTCATATCTAGAACAGTGAGTCAATATAATTCTGGTTTATATCTGGTTTATAATTTAAAGAAACCAACTTGGGGTACCTGGATGGCCTATCCGTTATGCATCTGCTTCAGCTCAGGTCGTGATTCCAGGGGCCTAGGATCAAGCCTCTCATTGGTCTCCCTGCTCTAATGGGAGTCTGCTTCTCTCTGCCCCTTTCCCTGCTCATGCTCCCTCCACTCCTCCCATCCCAAATAAATAAAACAAAATAAGACACCTAATTTATGGACCTTTATTATAGCATGTTTGAGAAATTAGTAAATTAACAGCAATGTTCAGTAATTTGTTGGCTAAGCTGTTTCATATAGTATGCAAAAGTTATTTAAGGATTCAGAGGCCATAGCAACAATATGAAAAAATATATAGTGGAGGTGCTTATGTTTCCTATTTCCATTAAATAAGATCATTGTGGGAGAAATGAAATTTGACTTTCCTGATTCTAATCACAGACAACTAGAATGTAGAAAATTAGATTTTACTTCTTTTCTTTTCCCATTGCTTGAAAAATAACAGAAATAATGATGTAGATGGACATAAATGGTTTTCAGAAGGTGAAAATATGGTCATGGGCTTTTGTTTTGTTGAATCTCAATTGGAATAGAAAGATATACATTTACATGGTCTGTATTATCTGTTCCAGTCCAATTTAGTTTGTCTGACTAGAAACTATACCTAGGGAAATGGCTCTTCTGTAAACCTGACAAGAAACATGTAATTCTTTTCCTGGCTAGTTCCTTTTTATAATGAAAATATTCATAGTAGTAGAAACTCTTGTTGTGCCTAATGAATTAATAACTTGTTTATATGGGTTTCCATTCTATTTCATGTATGCTGGTATTGTGGTACTCATCACGATGCATTAGGGACCTTTTTGTCTATCTTACACTAAACAGTGAGTTCCTAAGGGACAAGATTATTCATTCATATGTGTATTGCCTAGTGCAGTACTTAATGTGTAGCAGGTGCATAATCAATATTTGTGAATTGAAATAATTATGATAGGCATAGTTTTGAATAGCCATATCCATTCCAGGTGTAATTTATTTTAATGTATTTTCCAAATAATAAGAAGCTTCAAAACTTTTCTTTGACCTTATTCCAGTAAAGAAGGCAGTTGTGGTATGATTTAATTATGCATTCTGTCATGGGATTTTAGTTTAGACTCTTTCCTGTGTATAGTTGAGTTGTTTGACAAAGTATTTTATTTAAGAAGTGCTGAAGTCCATTTGGCACACATTATCTGGTTTATGTGCCAGATACCATGTTGAGAATAAAAAAAACAAAAAACAAAACAAAAAAAAAACCAGAGACAACCAAATAAGACCCTGCTCCTGCCCATAGGAGAAAGAAGAGACAGTTCCTCCCAAAGGAGGAAGAAGATGCTATGCAGGCCTGGAAAAAAGGCCATCTGGACCTGGAATTGGTAGAATGTAGAGAAAGAAAAACATTCAAAATTACCAAGACAGTTTCTTATCAATTTAAAATAATTTTTAAGACTTTATCTATATTATTGTGAGGATAACTAATCCAAGTTTCATTACAATAGTGCCCTTAAACCAGAGTATCTTGTTGCAAGTTTTCAAGAAGTCAGAATCTTGTAACAGAGAACTGAAGCAGTGGTTTCAGTGACTCATCAAAGAATCCCAAAAGTTAATGAAAAATAGGAAAGCCCTTCAATAATTTTACTTCAACAAATAATAATGACCTTCTAGTGTGCTACTCCCTAGCCATGTCATATCCGCATGATTGGACTTCATCTAATTTTGTAGAAACGATTGGAGTTCCAGTTCTCTCACAGAATATTCATTTTTCTCTAGATAATACATCAATTCCTTTAAATTTACTATGTTATCTCGAGTGCAGTCTTAGTAAGAATTTAAAATTTGGCAGCCTTCTTATAATATTCTCTCTACTTCAGAATAAAAACATGAAACTAAGCTGAATGCAAGAAAAATCAAAGTTTGATATTAGGGAAAATTGTTCTGGCCATTATCTAATTATTGCCAGCAGTAACATTTGGGGACTAAGATTATCTGTGACAGAAATATAATGTAGGTTTTATATTAATATGAGAATTTTAAGTTTGTTAATTTTAGAATTTATTAAGAATATATTTGACAAACTACTTTTTTTCTTTTTACCCAGTATGTATTGAGTAATGGTATTTATTCTGAGAAACTCCAAATTATTTTTACCACCTCAATAATTTGCTTAATATTTGAATTTGAAGGATAGTTTAAGATAACTAAGGATAATAAATATTTGAGAAAGAGATAAATGACAAAAAAATACATTTAAATATACTTTTGCCCCTTTATCAGGGTTCCTAAAAAGTTGTAATAATCCCTGCCCAATGCAGGATTTTCATTAAGCTAAAATATAAAGTGCTTTTGAAACAAACGATGTTCTCCCAGGGTTTGCTTAAATAATTCTGCAGGTTGGCTAGAGTAACAGCTAGAAATGAACTAGTACTCTCACCTCCCTTTTGTTCTTTGCTCCAGGAGCCCTGGCTTGGTTTCCTGAATACAGTAGTCCAATTCTGAAGGTACTCTGTAAGCACTTCTCTCTATATTTACATGTAGATTAGATTCATAGGAGGATTCTGAACAACACTTATATTTTGAATAGAATAAGAAAATGTATGACATTGGGTGAAGGAGAGGAGAAGTGAGATGGGGGAAATCGGAGGAGGAGACGAACCATAAGAGATTGTAGACTCTCGGAAACAAACTGAGGGTTTTTTGGGGTGTGTGTGGGGGGTTGGGAGAGCCTGGTGGTAAGTATTAAGGAAGGCACGTATTACATGGAGCACTGGGTATGGTGCATAAACAATGAATCTTGGAATATTGAAAAAATAAATTATACTTAAAAAAAAAAGAAAAAGTTGTACTGCTTTTAGCTAACTCGTGATATTTTCAAACTAGTTTTCCCCCAAAGGGAAACAAAGGAAAATAAAATGTGGACTTTATAATAAATATTTCCACCTCCATTAAAAGCCAACATATGGAAGTCTGGGTGACTCAGTCATTTAAGTTTGGGCTCTTGATTTCCACTTGGGTCATGATCTTAGGGTCCTGAGATGGAGCCCTGTACTCAGTGAAGAGCCTCCTTGAGATTCTTTCCTTCCCCCTCTACCCCTCTCCTCTGCTCTGGTGTGTGCACGCCCTTGCACTCTCTCTCTCAAATAAATCTTAAAAGCACCAACATACACATTCAAAAATTAACCACAAATGAAGCTTTTATTTTTTTATTTTTATTTTTTTAAAAGAATTTATTTATTTGACAGAGAAAGATCACAAGTAGGCAGAGAGGCAGGCAGAGAGAGAGGAGGAAGCAGGCTCTCTGTCGAGCAGAGAGCCCCATGTGGGACTCGATCCAGGACCCTGAGATCATAACCTGAGCCGAAGGCAGTGGCTTAACCCACTGAGCCACCCAGGTGCCCCACAAATGAAGCTTTTAAACCCATCAAATTTATACAAAAGCAAAATGACTAAAGATAAGGTTAAAAATTTAAGAAGTTGTGATACAATTTAAGTTTTATTTTCCTGTATTTTAAGGAATGGTAGGTTGGATTTTCATATGGTTAACTTACAAAATTTTTTATGTAAGTATATTTTAGGACAAGGAATGCATTTCATCTTTAACTTACTGAATTTATTTATACAACAGAAGCTGTATACTAGGAAGTGGATGTTTACGAGAAATGGTGCCATAAGAAAATATTTAATCTTTCTATTTGATCTCCAGTTTGTCTTGAAGGGATCTGTGTAGCACTGGGGGCAATAGAGTATATCCTCTAATCCCAAGAACCACCGCATAGAGCTGTGCAGGAAATGTACAACTCTAGGAGACTTCTATCAGATCATAGTGTATGTGAAATGGCACCCCTGAATGTTGTGCACTATTTGCACTATACACAGCCTTCGTCACTTTGAATAGTGTTCTGCTCCTGCATGGAATGCATTTTATTGTTTCAGCCTTGACATGGCCAGAATGGTCTTCTGCTCACACTATACCCATGTGACTAAAAAGTTATTTTTGATGAGTAAAGAAAGGTTTTTTTCTAGCTTCACTTTCCTCCCTTTACTTTTGCTCCAGATTTTGCTTCTACATTTCACTGTAGGAAATCCAGTTAAGCATCCCAGAAACCAAACCATGGTCTTGTACTGCAGAAAAGCATCCTTACTGGTCTCCTTTGTGTCAAAAATACTATAACTCAAATTCAGCCTCAAGTATTTCCAACTTGTTTTATGTTCCACTCCTAGTACATAAGTCATCAGGCAGTTAATGTACCCTTTGCCATTTCTTCCATATCACTTCCTTTCTTGATGCTCCTGGTGATGTCACACCAGCTGCTTCTCATTTCCAGTCTTTGCTGTGTATTGGAGGCATTTTCTAACTACCCTGACTCTATTCTTCCCTTCTCGTCATTAATGTTAGAGCAATTCACATTTTGTTCATCTTAACTAAAATCCTTGATTCACTGTTGCCTTCAGGAATAATTTCAAATTCCTTAGGTTTACATGAAGATTCTACATTACCTGGATACTTTTCTACTTCTCAAATTTTAATCGCCACTATGAGAACACTTGAGTAACATCAAAACAATCTACTTACTTTCTTTAAATATGCTATACAAATCAACTCATATTTCATTTTCACACTCTCTCTCACATGAAGTAATCCTCTTCTCTAAAAACGCATATTATTTTGATACCATTTCTCCTCTTTGAAGCCTTGAATGCTAGTCTTCATCATTTGGAAGTGCCTCTTACAGCTTTTTGTATATGTTTTGCTGTCATAATACTTTTACTATAACAGGTTTTTTTGTTGTTGTTGAATACGAACTGATTTTTCATCTTTTGTTTTTTCATTTAGTCCACTTTCAGAAGATTTTTAAATGTTTTACTTTTAATTTTTGGATAATTGCAGATTCATATTTAGTTGTAAGAAATATTATAGAAATTATGTATGGCTTTCACTCAGTTCCCTTAACTTCCTGTCTAACTGTATAGTATAGTATCACAACTAGGAAATTCATTTTGATAGAATCCATTTAACTTAATTCACATTTCATCAGTTTTACATACACCTGTGTGTGTGTGTGTGTGTGTGTGTGTGTATGTATACTTGTTTTGCATTTAGTTCTATGTAATTTTCTCACATGTGGTAAACTCATGTGACCACTGCTTTTCTTTGACAAGACTTATACAGAGGTAGGCAATTGATTATCGACAATAATGGATGCATGAAATCAATAGTGGTTATTCTAGATGATACTTAAAAATGCTTTTCAAGTCAGGCTGCAATTTTATTGGCAATCTCATCACTATTTTCCAAGTGTTAGTAACACTTAAGTGGTATATTCTTCAAATAAAACTTTATTTAGCCTAAATTTTGCTTAGAGACAATTCTTGCCTCACCACTGTTCACTTAGCCAGACACTGATCATTTAAGCCATAAAATTATAAAACACAGTAATAAGAAATAAGTAATAGTAGTGAGAACACTATTTTAACATACTTGAACTGTTTAAATATAACATTAAATGCTATTTTCATTCTCCTAAAGTAATTGCCAATTATATAATAATCCCATTCTCATATATGAAGGAATAATTTATACAAAATCATTTGTGCCCTTAAAATAGAGTTTTCTGGAGAAATTAGAAATTTATACTGGTCTCTTTTCAGATTATGTTTTTGGTTTAAGAAGCACAGTGATATTATTCATGGATTATAAAGACATTCGATAGCTATAAAACAAAGTGAATAAAACTACAAGGAGTATCACCATGTATTAAACACATGTATTAAACACACTTAGCCTCTTTAGCTCTATGGCCTACCAAATGTTCTAATTACAGCATATACAATTATATGATACATAATTCCACCTATTAAGCCTCTGATTGGAGTAGGCAAAAAATTACATTCCAATTTTCTAGTTATCTAGGTTTCTGCAAATGACATACTATTAAAAACCTGGTGGAAAGGTCTGCCTTAAGGTTATACATCCCATAGCTTTTGATAATATTCAGTTTCCAAATTGAAATAACTTAATTATATTCTCCAAGGATCCATTTTCAGAGTAGGTGCAGCTGTTGCATTTTCTTTTTTAGAAAGACAATTATAATTACAGGCAACTTAAGGAGATGGAATTAATAATGCATTACACTTTTAGAGAAACAGTGAGATTAAAGTGTAAGTTCATGTAGGAAAAAGAGATTGGTGATGAAAGACTATTAAAAGGCCAGATATTCTGTGTGTGTGTGTGTATTCATGTGTGTGTGTGCACTTTAGTTCACCTTTTGGAAAGAATATATGTAAGATGATCTAACAATAAATTTATTTTCTTAAGAGAGAGTCATCTAGTGTTTACTACATACCTTGTAGTATATAGGATATTTAGTGAAAAGCAGACAGAATATTTAGCAAGAAAATCACCATCTGGCAAGGAAAATGTTTATAAATGGTCCATGAGAGGTTCTTAAAAATATATATAAAGCATATCTGAAGCAATATAAGAAAAAGAGACTGACTCATTGATAAAAGGGAAGCCTCATGGAGAGAGTATATTTTAGCAAAATCTTAAAGCAGGGTTTGTCATTAGGGTGCTATAGGAAGTAAAATTAGGCAACCTTCCCAAGGGATGACACTGCCAAGAACTGTGAGGGGTCAGAAATTGTATCCTAGTTGTCAGCTAACAACATAGCTGACATGTTTTTAAATATGCAAGAGGAGACACAAGACACTTAGGTCAAATCTGAAGGACTTTATTAAACATGGTGCACTTCAGGTTTGTGTCAGTTTCCCTTGCTCCATTTCCCATGGGGTGACATGGAGAGGATCAAGGGATTGCTGCATGTGAAGTAGGTCCCACTCTAAGAGTGAAACCCTGAGTTTAGGAAACCTAAATCTTTTATACTGAGCAGTAAGAACTGCTTGTCTATTCTTGTGGAGAAAGACACTATCTCTATTTTTCAAGGGCATGAGGAAATCTCCCTTTTGTTTGAGAGGAAAGTACTAATTCTTTATCCAAAGCTGTGATTAAAAAAAAAAAATCCTTGAAAATATAGTTTGGAAAGTAGGAAGTCAATGCATCTACTTCTTACAAGATGTGTAAAAATGAGACAGACTAATAAGCGACCAAATGTAAATCTCCCAAGAGGTTAAATAATATTTAATTCTCAAAAACTCCAAGAAATCGTATATAGATAAACAATAGTGTGTTCTTCATTCTGGTAAAAGTGAAAATTCCAGAGAGAATATTTGATTATGAAGATCTTGGTATATCTTACTAATACACTTGACTTTTATTCTGGAAGTTAACTGGGCAATGGGAACATAGGATGATTCTAAAGAGGTAAGTTTACATAATCAGGCTTGCAATTGGAACTCTCATGGTGTCTGTTGAGTGAGGATGGAGGGAATGTTGGCAAGGACATCAGCTCAGAAACTTTGAAAGTTGGCTCTGCAAGTGATGAAAAGAACAAAAACCAACTAAGGTGTACTCATATTGAGGATGAAAAGAATGATTTAACTCTAACTTTGTTGGAGGTTCATGGCATTTATAAATCAGTTGGAAGTACGATGCAATAAACAAGATGGAGAAATTGAGCATGTGTCAAAGTTTTCTGATTCTAAATGAAATAATGAATACAGGGAAAAGAGGAGTGTGGTGGGAGGAAAGGTATTTACTTATTTAAATAGTGACTTTCCATGAGTTTAGACAAGGAATTGTTGGTAGAAGAGATGTAGAATTTGAGTGCGAATAATTTTAGGGAATCAAAGAGGAAGCCATGGATTGCATGAGTGGAATACTGCAAACAGAGAAGAAGGAGGAATCTTGGGATGTGGGCAGGAAGAAAAATTAAAGAACAAAGTACAAAGAAAGAGGGAAGGGAAGGGAAGGGAAGAAGGAGAATACAGAAAGGGAGGTTTTATGGAAGCAAGGAGAGGAGACCATGTCAGGAAGGAGAGTGGCCATGAGGCTTCAAATTTGATAGTGATCAAGAAGGGAGTATTTAGACGGATCTAGAAATGAGAAGGGCCTTGGAAGTTTTAACAACAGTTGCTTTCTAAAAGAATTCTGGTAAGAGTATGCAAACATTACTCTTTTTCTTTCTTACTAATTTGAGGGATGGCAGAGTATTTACCTTCCAACACTCCCAGGCAACTGTAATAGTCAAGAACTTTGGCTAGTGTCATTTATGTACAAGTTACTGAGTTTGCCTTTTGGAGAATAATTTGGAAAAAAAAATATACTGTGGTAGGATTTTCTTTGGTTATTTGCCCTCCACCTTCCCTTTGCCTTTCTGCCCAAAGTGTGATAGCAATGGCTGAAAGGGTGGCAGTTATCTGCAAGGATGATGACCAAAGCCATTATTATGTATCAGTAAGGGTCTAGGCTGAGGAGTGAAACTAATTAACCCTGACATCTCAATGGCTTATTAAAGGTTTATTTCTCACTCAGGTAAAGTCAGTTGTAGTTTCAGATCTTCTGCAAGGCAAACACATTTTAAACAGTGACTCAGGGATCTAGTCTCTTGATACCTCATATGTGCAATTATAACGCAGGGCATCTAAGCTAGGGATGGAAGAGAGATGAAGAAGGCCATGAAGAGGCTCTTCACTATCTTAGTTTGAAAGTTAAACAAAACTTCTGCTCTTGATGCATTGGTCTGAACTATTCACATGACCTGCCTACCCACAAAAGGGCAAGAAAACACAGTTTTCGTTGTACTTATAAAGGGCAAGACTACTGGAAAGTAGGGAGTGTCAGTGAGTACAAAACTCGTAAAGACACCTTAAGCTACTATATTGACCCTGACTGCCTTCCTCGGGACATCTTGCTGTGTAAGAACAATATATTCTTATTCATTAGGTCCCCTGTAAGTTAGACTTGGTCCCCTAGAACTAAACAGAATCCTAGCAGATTCAAGGAAAAAAAACAAAAAAACAAAAAACAAACAAACAAAAAAAAACAATGTGTGATTTAGTTTCAATTAGTTCTCAAAATAAATACTGTTTTACATTCATGGAATTTAAAATAGGTTATTTTTGGTTTAAGCCCCATAGTACTAACATAAAATGAAGCAGACAAGGATAGCATTTTAGAACTGAGTGGGCACAGAAGTGGAGAAGGGCACGGTGTTCCAAGCTTGCAGACAGTGGGACCCAAAGGTTTGCTGTGCTCTGCTATTTCCTTCACTGTGAGAGGAGACGACTTCCCTGGAATAGATGAGGCATATATTTATACTCTAAACTACTAGGTGTCATTGTGAGCGTATGCCAAGTTTAAAATAGTCTGTTCTAGAATACAAAATTAAAGCCCATTTTGAAGCAAATTAGGGAACTTAATATAATTTACTTTATTTTGGTCCTTTTGACAAGGAGGAAGGGAAGATTATATATATATATATATCTCCTTTGTCTTGTCTACTCCTCCTTGTTTATTTGTTCTTGTTTGGTTGAGACTTTGCTTAACTCTTTAGTTACTCCTGCCTTAAATAAATAGCCTTAATAGTGACACCTGTATCATACCTGTCAACATTAGACAGTGGGTTTTTCTTGCTAGAATTTTTCACAGTTTTTCACCTCTGGATTTCCCAGCCACAAAGCCATTAATAGCGGAGTCATTAATACTTAAAAAGAAAATGCACTATGCTATCATTTTAACTATTGGGAAAGACCCAGATGCTTTGAGCTTTAATAGGAAACTTTTCTGGCCCAGGAGACTTAGTTCTAAGAGTCTAACATGACTTTTAGCTTGTACTTCTATAATATAAAATGCTGCTGTAGAGAAAAATGCTGGTTGACTTTTCTAACCAGGCACACAGAGGTATGCTGGCCCCGTCCTAAGGCCTAGGTAGGGAGTGTGTGAACACTGATTTTGGATCTTTAAGTCAGTTACTTTGTCATTTGTTGAGAAGTGACCCAATAAATAGCTCTGGGTCTCACTAATCATATTGCAACATTTCTCTTGTACAGGAGAATTAAAGGTAAGTGGAAAGTAGTCCAAGATAGGTGTTATGGGTTGAATTATGTTTCCTCCAAATTTATGTGTTGAAGTTTTAACTCCAGAACCCGTGACTGTGAACTCATTTGGAAATAGGCTCTTTGCAGATGATCAAATTAAAATGAGGTCATTGGGGTCGACTCTAATCACATATGATAGTGTCATTATAAATAGGGTAAGTTTGGGCACAGACATGTGAACAGAATTCCATGTGAACATCAGAGATTGCCAGGAAACTACAGAAAGCTAGCGGAGAGGCATGGGCGAGTTTCTTACTCATGTCCCTCTGAAGGAACCAGGGCTGCCAAAACCTTGATCTCAGACTTTTTAGCCTACAGAGTTGTGAGAAAACAAAGTAAAAATAGGGAGAAATGAAGATTGCTATGTGGGTTAGATGAGGTAACGTATAAAAAGGAGTGTGACTCACCTGCTATGCAGGTAATGGTGTTGCTATTGCAATTACCAATAGTTTGGCCATGATTTTATGATTACTGTGATGATCAAAACCACTGGAACAGCCAACCTTACTTTGAATCCCAGCTGTGCCATTTTCTAACTGTGTGACATTGGACTTAAATTTTTTCATACTTCATTATTTTCATCTCTAAAATGACCTGATATTTGGAAGCCTGTGTGGCCCATTTGGTTAAGTGTTGACCTCTTCATTTCCGCTCAGGTCATGATCTCTTGGGTTGTGGGATTGAGCCCCTCTGGGGATCCATCCTCAGTGAGGAGTCTGCTTGTCTTTCAACCTATCTGCTGCCCCTCCCTACTTCTTGCTCTCATGCTCTCTCTCAATCAAATAGATAAATAAATATCTTATAAATATATACATATATACATAAAATGGACATGATATTAATGCCCCTTTTATGGGATTATGAAGTTGTAAAAGAAGAACTCAGTGTGGGCATACTTCCATAGTTCAATGCATTTTAGCTAGTATTATTATTTTTAGTTGTCCAATTCCCTTTTATTGTTTGAAAGTAAGGGTTATATTCACTAGATAAGCCTTATCAGTAGAGAATACTGAAATTTTCTACTTAACTTAATATAAAATTGGAATTTTATTTACAATAAATCTTATTTTAGAGAGATTTTGTTTTTCCTGGAAGTGAGATATCATATGGACAGTTTGTTTTAAAACTTTGGAACACCTCTCTGAACAATAATTAAAGTAATGAAATTGTACTCAAAGTACCTAAGTCAGTCCCTTGTAGTCACTTAGGTGCCCAGAGAAGTGCAATTAGTTTTAAGCCACCAGGGCATATTTAAACCACTGAAGCAGAATGTTGCCCTGGTGATTTTAGGATAGTGTTATGGGAGATTTACTGAGGCCATTTATTATCTTCAAGTTAAAAAGCCACATATATTAAGTATTTTAAACCACAAATACACCATATATTAACTAATGCAACCACTCTTTTCTTGGGTGCTAAATTTAGAAGAGAAAAAAAGTATGAGAAATATTTTATAACATATTAGAAAAGCATCAAAATAAATCAGATCACTTCTGAGTGATTCTTCCTGCTCTAACATTTTCTGTCAATTTAGAAATATTTCACTCTCCCTTTGCCTGGAACTGTGCTAATAATGTATCCAGTTGGGTTGCATTTTATGTGTTTTAAGGCTTTAAACTATATACATTTCTGTGTTTCAACAACTTTGAAGACTAGGTCCTTCTTAAACCTCCTTTCTGCCGTTTAATCAATTCTCAACTATTGTGTCTTCAATATGGATTTTTAATACTGATGGCCTTGTGTTTGGGGTTGTTCTGAAGTAATGTAATTATTGTTTTTGGTGACTCTAATACCAGAATCTCATACTGACTATGGCCATAGTTGACAGTGAGAAGAACCAGGAAATTTTTAAATAATCTGTACCAATTGATCAATAAATGAATATTTTTACAATTAATGAACTAATGACTTTTTCAACCTGAAGCTATATATTCATAGAATCTTTTAAGAGTCCTTACCTCTTCAGTAACTCATTTTAGGATTGAGATAATTTCTCTTCTGTCAAAGCTTAACAATCTCTTCTGCAATTTTAGCCAACTTTATATACTTTTGTCCTTAGAAATTGTTGATGACAGTAGGTTACCATGTTTCCTTAAGAGCAGTTTACATATTTGTAGTTCTTGGCTTAGTAATCTTTTGGCATGCTACATATTTAATAAATATTTCTTGAGTTTAAAAACTGTATATACTGTCTGATATGGAGTGGATATGTGTGTACATATATATTTGTATATGTACATATATATATATATATAGATTTGCACACACACACACACACACACACATACACAGACTTGGTCAATTAAGGAAAATAAAAGTGGCTTAAATGGTTATTTGACAACATACAAACACAGATGAATAGAATAAAGGTCTAACATTCTTGAATGGTGAAAAAAGAGGTTATCATTTAGAAGTCCTAATAACGTCTCAGAAAATGAAAAGATGCTCTATACAGAAAGCATTAAGGATGGGTATCCCCCTACTTTCTATTCCTCCACAAGAAACTATTGATATGGCCTAGACCTAATACTTAAACACTGCTTTTTTCTCCAAAAACTTGAAAACTTGAAAACCCTCACAACAAACTTGACATTTCATTACAATTTACAGATGAGAACCCTGAAGTTTAAATGTAAGTTATTTTGTCTGAATTACCCTCCTACTAATTTCCAAAGCTGAAATTTGAAACCTGGTCTTTACCCCAATATCATATCATGAAAAATGAGTGCTGTTCTTCTCTAATGCATTACAAGCCTTGGAATTTTATCCCCAAATACTGTAAGATAATAAGGTAAAATTTAGACTTGGCTATTCTACCATTGATCATTAACCTACTCTGTAATATAATATATAGAACAGGATGATCTACTTTTTCCCCTTGGCTCTTGACCTTGAGAGAAGAACAGAACCAAGATCTCCACACTTTTTAAACTTGCATACTCATCAGAAAAACAAAGAGCTAACATTTCCAATATATGCTTGGTTGCTTATTTGTTCATTTATAAATTATACTTATGTATATATATACCTAATATATGTTATGCAACAATATATGTAGTACATCATATAAAATATAACCATAATATGCTACTGTATTATAGAATGTGTGATTATGTAATACGTACCAATACTAATAAATCAGGTACATCATTCCATTAATGATTTGGAGACTATGGATTTTGAGTCTTGTGAAGTTAATTCAGTACCTCAGCTACTCAGGCTGTACGGTAGTCTGAGCCCCAAAGACATCATAAGGGAGTGTCTGAAGAAATGTAGTGTAAAGTCCGGAAAAAGGAAAAGACAGGCTTTTATGCCCCTCCCCCATCCCTTGTATTTTATTTGCACTTTAGGGATCTGAAACAGGTTTTTGATATGCTCAGGACTTAAGCGAGAGACAGCTTCTCTAGACTAATTTTATGATTTTATTATCACAAACTAAGGGTGACCTAAGAAACAATGTATTCAAATACTTTCCTATTACCAAAGAAAGTAGCTTAGTAAAATATAAGCAAGCCCAAACTACGGTGTTTGGTATATATTTAACTAATACCTAATTAACTTACGTCCAAACATTCTGGATCACCAACATTATCAATCAATTATAAAATTGTATATTTTCCACTAATTTATTAAGTATAATATGGAGGAAATATATAACTTAAAAAATATTCTATGGGTGCTTAACTGAAAATATCAAGTTGTATTTCTTTAAAAAATATCCAAGCAGCGCCTATGTGGCTCAGTTGGTTGGGCCTCTGGTTCTTGATTTCAGCTCAAGTGTTATCTCAGGGTTGTGGGATCAAGCCTTCTTTGGGTTCTGTACTCTGAGGGGAGTCTGTTTAGGATTCTCCTTCTCCTTCTGCCATTCCCCCCCTTCCCTGCTCATGTTCTTTCCCTCCAAAATAAATAGATAAAACTTCAAAAAAATATATCCAAGCTAAACTTATGGTGGCTGCACACTGTGGTACATAATTTTGTCTGTATAACGCAGTAGATCCAGAATATTTTCTGGTAGATGTTTTCAGAATGTGCTGCTAAACTCCTCTTCCACAATACAGGAGGGAAAAAGTCCTAAATGTGACACATTTCAATTCCATATCAAACAAAGTTACTAACATGCTGTCAATGAACATGGAGTTATGAAGACATGGGCAGAATCAGTCCTTATAAGCTGGTACCAGGAAGCTCTATCTCACCACTGGATGGTTTATCTTGTTCTTTTGTTATTTATCTTATACTAATTTCCTTAATGGTTCAGTTTTATCCCACTGTATTATTTTCTTAGAGATTTTACTTATTTGTCAGGGAGAGAGAAAGAGACAGAGAGAGAACACAAGGAAAGGGAGCAGCAGGCAGAAGGAGAAGCAGGCTCCCTGCTGAGCAAGGAGCCCGATATGGGACTCCATCCCTGGACCCCAGGATCATGACTTGAGCAGAAGGCAGACACTAAACTGACTGAGCCACCCAGGCATCCCTCCTACTGTATTACTGATAAAAGTATCAAATGCTTTGAGGGAGTGAAGTGGAATTAATAAATCAATTATATCAAGAAACATGTATTTTTTAAAGCATTCCAAGTTTCGTATAACTTGTTTATTAGTCATATTTCTTCATGTGTAGCTTGCTCTGGAAACATGTTAAATAGATGGGACATTAAACATAGGAGAAAAGGAACCCCCAACTAAGTTTATATGTATTTTATTTAAAGATTTTATTTATGTATTTGACAGATAGAGATCACAAGTAAGCAGAGAGGCAGGCAGAGAGAGAGAAGAGGAAGCAGGCTCCCTGCGGAGCAGACAGCCTGATGTGGGGCTCAATCCCAGGACCCTGGGATCATGACCTGAGCCGAAGGCAGAGGCTTTAACTCACTGAGCCACCCAGGCGCCCCAGTTTTATATGTATTTTTTAGCAAAAGGGACAAAATGGAGACTTATCGATGCATACTAATTGTATTCATAAATTATTTTTAATTTAATCCACCAATTCAAGGACTTCTTAGGCTTAACTAATTACTTAAGCTAGTTAACAATGTTTGAGGATAAAGGCAAAGCAAATGGTATAATTGAAAACTATCGACATTATTTTAAAATACACTGACTATATACACCTCTGCCATTGTAGCTATAAGAAATAATATGGCTTAAGCAATGAGTTTTAAACACTCTTTTAATATATTATAAAATGTAACAGTACTTAACAGCCTAGTAATAGACCATTTTCAATTCCTAATTATTATATTACATTTATTGATACTCATTTTGCTGTAAAAATCTATAGAGATGACACATAAAGGAAGTAGGGTATCGTCAACAGAACAAATTCTGTGGAAAAATGTTTGGTTTATAGGCAATTGTTTCCAACGAATAGACGAAAATACTGTGACATGGATCAGTAGTTTGCAGACTGATTTATTGAGAACAGCAGGTGGCTAACAACTAAACTTACAAAATGATGTCCCTGAACAGTGTGCTTGTTTTCTATCTAGGTCAGGGTTTTAATTTTCAAAGGAAACCAAGTGTATAAGTAGTAAGTTTGACATGGGTTGAGATGCAGTTTCATCAAGAAATTAAATATAAATCTGATAATTCAGTAAACAAATTATATATTAAGCATTGAACATGCTGTTTTTAATATAAAATATAATTTATTTTATTTTAATTTTTGGTAATACCTATTTTAAATCAGGATAGTTTCCAAATGAATATCCATAAAGTGAGGAAATGTTTGAATAAATAATTTTTTGCCTCCCAGAAAGGACTTAATATTAGTTGAATAGGAAATATGGTGGAAGAAGGCAGAATGTAAAGGTTATCAGGAAATTTGAATTCTGATCTCCTTTTATCACTGTAAGGTATGTAGTTTTGTTTTCTTTTGCCTTTGACTTTTCTAGTCAGATTCTTTACAAGCTCAAATAAAGGAAAGCTTTGAATGACTGAAGTATTTGAATTCCTTCTGAAAAAGGAAAAAAAAAGATAATGTAAAGTTAAAATTATTATTAAAATCCATTCTTAAAAGTGAGACTTTAAGAAAATGACAATCAGAAATAACTAAATCTATAATAAAGTAGAATTTTTCTCATACATACATATAAGCCACACCAAAAAGCAGGATTCAATGTTGGTGTAAATATAGCTTTGTAAAACAAATTCACAGACCATATGCTTGGGAATTAGTCTGAATTTAGATAGATAGATAGATATCAATGAATAAACAATGAAAGTTGTATGAAAACCATTTGAATGCTTTAGGAAAACTTGATAAGGATAAATCACTAAAAATTCCTATAAATTAGGTATGGATAAAACGTCTTTAAATATGGGAATACACGAATAGAAAATAAAAGTAGTAGAAATAATAATAGAAAAAAAGAATTTAAAAACGGAGATTAAGGGGGACCTGGGTAGCTCAGTGGGTTAAAGCCTCTGTCTTCGGCTCAGGTCATGGTCCCAGGGTCCTGGGATCAAGCCCCACATTGGGCTCTTTGCTCGGCAAGGAGCCTGCTTCCTCCTCTTTCTCTGCCTGCCTCTCTCCCTTCTTGTGATCTCTGTCAAATAAATAAATAAAATCTTTAAAAAACCTTAAAAAAAAACTAAGATTAATAGGTGTCATTAATTTAGCTAAGTTTTTAATTAACTTTTTTATATGTCCCAAGACTACTGAATAAAAAGTGTCTCTATTGTAGAACATGAACATAATTTTAGCTGTATAAATTCTAAATCTGTACCAATCAGATACCACAAATACAGAGAGAACTAAACCAGCTGTTAAAATCAAAATAGGACAAAAGTCCACTTGAAAAAGTCCAACATTGAATTCCTAAATCTATTCTTCCCTATCATTAATTCCAAAATACAGGAAAATATCATTTTTTTTTGTTTTTTGTTTTTCTATTAGCCTCATATTTTCTTTCCACTTCTAATGCAGTATCTAGGTCATGTTCCTAGGACCTCACTTAGTACTTAACTTTCTAACACACAAATTTGCTCTGCATTTTGATTCAAATAAATATCTTGAATGACTTTACTGTCCATGTGGATGATGATTTCTGTAATACAAGAGTATGGCTGATTTGACACTAAACTTCATTCTCTACATAAAGCAAATGCAGAAGTTTTGAAGTTGCTACAATTCTTCACAGAAAATCTTCCTTCCAAAACATAATGATGATTCCAAGCAACACTAGAGAGCAGGAAAATATAGGCTCATAAAGGACCAGAAGAGAAGCAGCCATGGAAATGCAAAGAGATAACAGTGGTGGCCTCATGGAAGAGAAGAAAAGGGGCTGTGTTTCAGTTTCTGCAGTATCTTGATACAATGCCCTTATCTTCTTTAGAATTTTTTTTTTGGGAAAACAAATATAACTGAATGATATTTTAAGAAATAATATGTAGTACTGCCTATGAAATACATGAATATCGCAGCTTAAAAGCAAAGATAAACATGGAAGGAAAAAGTACTACTATTTTTGTTTCCATAGATCATTGTTTTTTGTCACCAATTAGGTAAGATCAGGTTTATGGTCTTCTGTTCCAAGGACTTACCAGTCTCAGAGTCCCACATAAACCTTGGCATGAAAACAAAGCCCTGCAGTCCTCAGAACCTACTGCTAGGTTAATTGCCCTTAATTAACTTGTATATCTTGTTAAAAGGAAAAAAAAAAAAGTGTTTCACTTGACTATCTTATGCTGAGTCTCTAGCAGCTTCCTAGAATTGTCTTCCACTTTCCCCTGGAGTTCAAACAAAATTCCTGGGCGCTTATTTTCCAACCCAAATATTTCCAGTGAAAATCCCAAAAAAAGCAAAGGTGTCAGTCCATATCTAAATTCCTGTCTTCCTTTTTTATTCCCAAACTTTCTTAAGAATAACTGATGTTTACAAAATGATTCATGGTTTTAAAACTCAAGTTAGTTAGCGAGCGATAATCTACATCTTCCACACAGCTGCAATCTTAGAATCTCTTTAGCATTTTAGCAAATACCTATTTTAGAATTTATCAAGAGACAAAGTACAATACAAAGCAAAGAAATACAATTTTAGGGACACCTGGGTGGCTCAGTTGGTTATGCACCTGCCTTCTGCTCAGGTCATGATCCCAGGGTCCTGGGATTCCGTTTGCATCAGGCTCCGTGCTCAGCAGAAAGTCTGCTTCTCTCCCTGCCTGCTGTTCCCCTGTTTGTGCTCACTCTCTGTCTCTCTCAATCTAATAAATAAATAAAATCCTAAAAAAAAAAAAAAAAAATACAGTGTTAGGAAGTAGTCTCCTTTTAGTGAATCAGGAATTAGTGAAAATAATAGCATGGAAAATTGTATCTGATTTGTAAGTTGACATTTCTTATTTCCTGCATCAAATGCATTATGTACAATGTAGGAGGGGAAATGTTACGCTGGGGACTACAGAAGGAGCATGCAATATCGAAGGGCAGCTGTTACCAGGGTCCTGTGATTGGACAGGGCTAAATGCAGAGACAATCTTTCCTTACTTTTCCATTTGCCAGGTACTAGATTTGTGTCTCAAACACAAGTCCAATAGGCTTTTGTTTCATTCAGGGAAGGTAATGTAAGTTTTGGGTTACATAATCTAACACAAGATAACATCATCCAAGTTGCTTTGAGCTTCTGAGAAAGATGAATCTTTACTTTTTTTTTCTTTTTTTTGGTCAATTTCTAAACTGCTTAGATTTTTAACTATTATAAATGCCTTCGTAGAGTCATGGTAGAATGAGTGGGTATGTATTTAAAAACATCAATAATGCCTTACATAACTTCTTAAGTAAATTTTCTGATTTCCAGATGCTTACGGAACTACTCACCTTTTACCGTACTCTAATATAATTTGTTAGTCGTTAATCCAAAATATTTACACATCAAATTGAACTCTATATTATGTCCAGTATGTTTTATTTGCTTAAGTCTGCTAAAGAGCAGACTCCCTGTTGAGCATGGAGCCTGACATGGAGCTCCATCTCAAGACCCTGAGATCATGACCTGAGACAAAATCAAGAGTCCTTCGCATAACCAACTAACCACCCAGGTGCCCCTGTGACATTGAATTTTTAAATGAAAAATCAACCATAAGGCAAAAGTTGTCTTGGCTCTTTCAGCATTTTGAAATAAGTAAAGCCATAAGATGATATTGGGTTATAAGTATCACTAGGGAATCTTCTTTTTTAGATTTATGGAATAGTTTTAATTAAAGTAGAAACAGTATCTATGGGAACATTTGACTATAAAATTGAAATAATTATACTTTCATGTTAATTTGTTATCAACTTAGCATCTTTAAGTATATCATGTTAGTTATGCATGTTTTTCACAGAGGGATTAAAAGGAAACTAGATACATTGACATAGTCAATATATCTAGTTTGACAAACAGAACTTAACTCAAGGACTTTATTTCCAACATTTCTCTGTGTTATCCTGGGTTAGAGGTTGATTTTTTTTCGTGTTGGTTGGAAAGAAAAAAAAAAAAAAAAAGAAAAAGGAAAGAAAGAAAAGAAAAACCAAAACCAAAGCAAACCAAAACAGAACCCTCACAGATTGATGAAAATTCTAATACCTTATACAAAATGTTTTACAAACATTTAAATTTTATCCAAAGTATAGATATTTCACTAAATTTTTAGCAAGAAGTATTTAAAGCTCAGGTCATGTTCTAATGGAATCCATAATAGTTAATGTCCAAACGGGCTAATATTCAGAGAAAAATAGTTTACTGATTAAAAACAACAATAAAACCAAAGAAAATTAGATCATGGTTTTCTAGTTTTCCTGGTAATATGTAATAAAATGTATTTAAAAGAAGGCTGTATACCCACTAATGTGAATTTTCTGTAGAATTTCAGTGTTTTAATTAGAACATTTCCATATCAATAAAAATGTCCATTTTTTTTTTATCAAGAGCAATTAGTTCAATTTAAATAAATCTGTCTCAGAGCAATAAAAGAATCTGCTTACTAGGTAAAAATGGCTGATATTTTCGTTTAGTGATTCCATAATAGGAACAACAAAATGTTAAAGGAGACTCTATTTAGTTTTTTATTTAAGGTGTGTTGGTAAGCATGTATTACTATCTTATTTGTTATTTCAGCTATCAAGTAAGATGAGCATTATTTTATTATTAAAAAATTGTTTTTCATTTCCTATGTATCCAATCTTAAAATATGGAATTCTGTTTTTTTTTTCATTGCATCTAAAAATAGTGCTTTGAAGCCAATAACTGTATAAGAAAGAGGATAAGATTAAAGAAAGTGGGACACCTGGGTGCTCAGTCAGTTATGTATCTGTCTTCAGCCCAGGTCATGATTCCAGGGTCCTTGGATCAAGTCATGGGGAGTCAGCTTCTCCCTCTGCCTCTCCCCCTACTTGTGTTTTCTCTCTCGCTCTCTGATAAACAAATAAATAAAATCTTAAAAAAATAAAGAAAAAAGTTTCTGGAGCTTCAGAGTGGCTCAGATCATTAAATATCTGCCTTCACCTCAGGTCATGATCTCCAGGTCCTGGAATTGAGCCCCATGTTGGACTCCCAGCTCAGCCAGGAATCTGCTTCTCCCCTTCCTTCTGCCTCTTCCCCCACTCGTGCTTTCTCTCTGTCTCTCTCTCTTTCAAATGAATGAATAAAACCTTAAAAGAAAAAAAAAAAACTTTTCAATTTAGTTGTGAAATATAAAGCGGCAGTTGTTGTCATATGCAAATGTTTTTTTATTTCTATTAATACTACTTATAATTGAAAATTCTCTTACAACTATTTATAATGAAATTATTTATTGATTACTTCATCATGTGTTTTCTAATTTGTAATTTGAGTGATAATGTATGATAATCAAATGGACAAAAATATTTTATAAATATTAATGAGTTCTAAATCCATGTTCTGGTAAATTTTAGACTAAAGAACCTCACACTGGTGTCTCAGAATGCTCAGACGGAGACACTTTCTTTTTTTTTCTTGCTGAAGTAGAAGAGCTAAATTTCCTTTTTTAAATAGAAATTGATGTTAAAGTTTCTATTTAATCTAATTTTAAGGGGTGCCTGGGTGGCTCAGTCATTAAGTGTCTGCCTTTGGCCCAGGTCATGATCCCAGGGTCCAAGGATCGAGCCCTGCAGCTGGCTCCCTGCTTTGTGAGAAGACTGCTTCTCCCTTTCCTACTCCCCCTGCCTGTGTTCTCTCTCTTACTGTGTCTCTCTCTACTGAATAAATAAACAAAATCTTTAAAAAATAAAATAATCCAATTTTAAAAATTTGTTTAAATTGGATTCTATATTATTCTGCAGTTCTCGGAGAGACTGTTGACCAAGATAGGCAAGGTCTCTGCTTGTATGGAGATGCTATTCCTAAGAACAGGGCTTCCGAAATTACTAATAAGAGAAATAGTTTCAAAAACTGAAAAAAAGAAATGTAAATATCAAAATAGCTTTATGTACTTGATGTACTCAATCGTGTATTATTTTGGGTCAGATAATGTAGTGTAGTCATATAAGGAACAAACTTTGGCTAATTAATGAAGGCTGAGGTTAGCTAACCAGATGACAATCTGGAGGAATGGCACTCTGAGATTAGCAAATGTCAAGTGTCAAGGCCTTGAATTTGCAAAGAGGTTCCCATGTCTAAGGAAGAAGATACATCAATGTGGTTAAAGTTTAGTGAAGATAAATTTGCTTCATGTGAGATGAAGGAGGAGAGTAGATGGAGACCAGAATGTCCATGCTTTGTAAGGCATGGGCAAGGAGTCCAAATTTAATTTCAAATTTAATGCAAAGCTAAGCATGGTAGTGACATGCAGTTTGGAAAAGAATGTCCTTTGTACTGAGTAAAGAACAATTTGTAGGAGTGTTCAGTAGAAGTATAAAGAGGGTGTTCAAGGGTCTAGGGGAGACCATGGGGATCTAACTAGTATAACTAAAGCAAAAATGAAGAAAAAACTCAAGATGCATTTTAGAAGCAGATGGAGATTTGCAAATGGATTGGGCCTCTGGGAATGAGGACAGTAGAGAATTCAATAGAAATTTAAGTGACCTCAGTATCTGAGCAACTTAACTTGCGATGGTGCCATTTGATGTAATGTATTGAAGAATGGAGGAATAACATGTTTGTGGACGGGATGTCAAAGTTCTCATTTAGATAGATTAAGTTTGAGATGCTCATTTGAACTCAAGTGGAGATGTTGAGTAAGTAACTTGGATGCCTTGGGTAGCTTTGGAAAACAGGCAGTACGTAGGCATGGACAATAAGAAACTTGCTTTAGTCTCTGCTTTGGTGTACTGCTACATGGTGTCCAGCATGCTGTCTTAGTTTCAACTTCCATGGAGGATTTTCCTTTTGACAACGGCATTCAGTAGTTTTTGATGTCTGCATATGGATTCACATTATGTGGGTGCGCTACATTCACAGCTTCTGCTGCTTGAGTGTTCTTTGCATAGGTAGTGTGTGCTCCCAAACAGCCTTTTCTCTGCTCTGTATTTAAGAAATGGTAGATCATCAAGTGAGGTGACGCTTCCCTGATACCCCCTAAGAGATATGGATCTTATAACACTGAGAGATATTTTCCCTCTTAATTACTGAAGAAAGCTCTCAGTCACGTTTCTTCAGAACTTCAGGAATCTCAACAGTTCTTTTGGTATTCCCTTGCCCTCTCTTTATAGTCTTTCCACTCAACTATCACCTTTCATTCTGCCAGCTTTGCAAAAGGCCCCATCTGTGTTGCCAGCTTTTGCCTGATATTTGATAAACCTCCCCTTCAAACTGCAAGGCCAATTCTTTCAGGGACCCCAACTCTAGAAATTACAATGCCAAATGCCTTGCTTGTCCCATAGGGAGGTGAGAGTAGAGGGACAACAACTTACTTAATAAACTATGCTTCCTCCAAGGTTACTTTCCCCCCTTTATAGCCCTTTTACATAGGTAATTATAAATACTACCTTTTTATAATCAAGTCTTGCTCTGAACTTGCAAATTTAAAGATAAGTGACACTGTGTTTTTCTTATTTTTTAATATGTTTTTGTAGTAACTGGGACATAGAGAAATGACTTCAACATAGAGTTCACATCAGAATTTTACCAAGTCTGAAGTTTGAGGGAAAAATTATCACATTTATAGACTTGGGAGACAACAGAATATGGAAGATTTTTAAAGCCTGAGGACTTGATGATATCTCCAGGGTTACTCAGAAAAGAAGGTGGCCCATGACTAAGTCTCAGAGCCCTGAACCGAAATATTTCATAATGGGAGAAGGAGCCAGCAAATTACATTACAAATTACAAATTACAGACTAATGGAGCAGGTGGAGACCTAGAGAATGAAGGATCCATGAAGTGCTTGTCAAAAGAGACATGGCAAATTGTGTATCATGAGAGGATGCATCTAAGGAGTGGATAATATAAGGATGAGAAAGGAATTTGGCAAGTTCAGAGTTCAGCTTATTGACTTCTTTTTGCAAGGAACTGTTAGAAGATGATAGAATTTGTGAATAAAAATAATTATGCTTGGTGTGACAGATAAAGTGAAATATAAAATATACTATGTGGTAATAAATTTATGAAGGAGAATAAAACAGGGAAAGCTGATAGACAATGCATGGAAGAGATAAAATTTTAAATATAGTGGTCAGGGTAGCCCTTACGCAGAAAAGGTGTGGTAGCGAACATGAGGGAAAGAGCCATGCAGATATCTCAGAGAAAGTGTTCCTGGGTAAAAGACTATAAATGCAAGAGTCTTATCTACCTCTAGAGCCATTTAAGTAAAGTAGATTGTGTGGAAGTTAGGTGTGTAAATGAATACAGTGTGTGCAGAGAGTTTTTTCCAAAAGTGTCATTTTGAGGGACAGCAAAGAAATGGGTCATTCCAGAAATGTGCTGGAAGAAAACACAACTTGATCTCTCTTAATAAGAATATAAGTAAGCCTGCATAAACAATGAATCTTGGAACACTGAAAAAAATAATTTAAAAAAATGTAAGTAATTTAATTTAAATAAAATAATTTTATAATAGCAAAAATGATAATCATATAATGATATTTCTAGTAAGATTCCTGAAATATTTCTTTTTGGTTAATCTATTCCAAGGGGATTCAGGTAAATGTCCCCAAACAGACCCCTACCTTTTTTGTAATCTTGGCAGTGCAGAAATACTTACATTTTCAAAGTCATAATATCCAAGACCTATTGACAGGAGATGATGACTCCTGAAGTAAATTTTGACACATCAGAAACAGATCTCCAAATTCATTATGTGGTAAGTAGAGATAAGTATAAAGTCCTTAAAAATCCCTTTTCCACAGTTTGTTATTGACACATCATCTTGTCATATTTGCTCTTTCCCTTGATGGGAAAAAGTGATGGCTATTTCTTGAAGGTTAGGTGTTGACATTTAATGCAATTCAGCATGCATTTACTGAGCACCTGTTATATGCTTGTGCTATAAGCACTGTGAAGAATTTCAAATGAAGACCTGACCTTCAGGAAGTTATAATAAAGTTCAGTAGCCAAAGTGATTGGTAGTGTCTTCTCACAAATGGAGAATTTTTGTTGAAGTTAATGTATGAGACCTTAAAATTCTTCAAATATATATTTATATTGTATGCTATATGCATAATAGATGGCCAATAAACTAATTTAGTTCATTTCTTTAAAATTGAAAAAAATATAATTTCTCTATAGAAAAACTTTATTTTGATGTAATGGAGAAACTTGAATTTTTTATATACTTTGACATAGACCCAATTACTACAGAAGATACAAACAAATCTATTTAAAAAAATTGTTTCATTGAGAAATTAGGGATAGAATGGGCAATAGTTTGTTTATCCAGAGTACACACTTTTCTCACTGGAAACAGTAGGTAGAGTAAAATGACCCTTAGGTTAGCCTTCAGGCTGATGTAACCAACGTTACCAACATTATATTTTTCAATATAAGGCAGAAATACAGTATTTGCTTAAAAAAAGCATGAGCTGCAACATTCTGAGTACATTGTGGCACAATTACTGGAGTGTTTTTCACCATTAATGTTGAATCTTGGGTAAATTGTTGAATTGAAATTGGAAGATGACAATCAGAAAAAAATCTCAGTTCATGACTCCATCTTTCTCACTCCCTTTTCCCCACTAAATTTTACATCACTACTTCTAGATGTGGAAGCTTCACTCTTTTGCAGAATTCTAAATTGCTAAAAAAGTGAGAATGTATAACTTTATTCTAAATTATATAGCTGAAAGAATAGGTAATACGGATCTCTATATAAAGTATTTTGATATCTGTGAGATGTTTGGATTTGTTCACATTCTTAAGAAGGTCTAGCTAAAGTGACTTCATATTTATTTAAAGTAAATTGCCGCTTAGACAACCACATTTCAAGAGCAGACATTAATGGGCACAAGTCATGAATCTAAGAATGCTCTTTCAAATTTTAAAGATTAAAAAGATAGAGGTGTACAACCATATTTTTAAGATGTTTATTTTCTTTAATTTCCAATACTTTATAAAGCTTTACGTGAACTCATTTTGGCTTTGACTTTGACATGTATGATTTTTACATCACTGGAAGAGTGGACTAATTCTTTAATGTCATTTTCTTATTTAAGACATGGCAGTCTTTTTGTTTCTGATACATTGCCTCTGAACTCTGCTGGCAAGTTATAAATCAGATCACCGACCATACATAATTTATTTCTGTAGGTAACTGAATGTGCAGTGTAGAATACAAATATGTTTTGGACAATACTTCTGCGCATCTTAAATTTAATGTGTTTAAAAGTTTACAGAATCAAGATTTATTTTCTTGTTTTATTATTTTTCTCTCATCAGTCACATACATATTATATTACAAGCAGACATGCAAGCCAGATATACACATCGTTACTCAGATATATGACTTCCAAGATGTATAAATTTGCCTTACCTCACCTTAGGAATCCTATGCTTTAAATATTTATTTTGATTTTTGGGGGGTTTGCATTAAAATTGAAAGTAATTTCCTTAATGAGGCATGCTTGTTTTTATTTCCTCCAGAGATAATTGATTGTATCTACTGTTAAGAAAACAAATCTCATGGGAGCCTCGTTTGGAAATTGAAATTTTTTTATAAGATGATGAGATATACTATAAGATTGAAAGTTATCTGAAACATTCCATAATGTGAAATAGCATGACCCTTTCTGTGTCATATACCTAATCAAATCATATTAGTATGGATATAACATATACCCATAAACCTAAAAATATTCTCTTCAGTCACAATTGATGTAGATTATATATAGGAAAGACATAGTCTAACTGTTCCTCCTAATTTTTGCATTTTTTCATTTTTTCCTAAGCTCATTTTTAAAAATGTATTAGCATCAAATCTTGGTTTTCAAAAACTTCTGTACAATTAAAAATGCCAACATAAAAACATGACATGTAAGCATAACATAGAATATAGCTTGCCCTTTTGTTTCTGAGATCTTCATATTTGCTGATCTTTTTTTGTTTGGTGTAGATTGTGTTTACATGTTTCTGTTCCTTAAAAAAATAATAATTCTTATCATTTGGTCTGTGAACATTATGTAAAAACGAATTCTTTAGTGAGCAGTGGATGGTTAATGGTTAATATAATCACATTGACATAAATATTAGAAGCCCCAAGCACTTTCTTATAGTAATGTAGAAAAAAAATCCAAGACTATAACTCAGTAATCTGGGGTGAGGGATATAGGCTACCAAGTATTTTGCTTGTTGCCTATAATTTTGGAGAATTTGGACATGGACAAAAGTCACAATACATATGATCTCTATCAGAGACTTCTGAATCATTAAATGCTAATTCAAAAATTTTAATAGAGAAAATCTTCAGACTTGTAGATCTTGTAAACCATTATGTCAGCTGAGCTTAATTATTCATTCACATGACTTTGGCTTGCTGACAGAACATAAAAAGTAAAAGCTGACAGAAGACAGGGAAGAAGAACCCTGCCAAATCTTTCATGGTTCTTATTTCCCTGCTGTCATCTTAATATTGTATCACAAGGATAATGTAGATCCAGTGAGTCTACCTAACATGTAAAACCATTACAAAAAATAAATTAGAATATGTGTATTAAGATATTATGCAGAATTTTTTAAAAATACATAAATGTTGACACTTTTTCTAATCAGAGTATTTCAGAAAATATTATGTGATGTTGTAGAATGCTGCTTTTCTAAGACCTGCATGTACTTTGACAAAAACATAAATTCTGTTGGACTGTGAAGAAGAAGTATCTATAGAAAATCTTTATTCATTTCACGCCATTTTTCTGACACTAAGAATTGCAGTTATATCAAATTGTACTATGGTACATGATCCTCAGTTGACCATTATTCCGGATTTGCTTTATTTCCTTAGAATGTCTATGTTTCCTCTTTGGCACACTAGATAAATATGAATAATATCTGTCTATATATAGATAGATGGATATAGATATATGGAGAAACAGAACTTTATAAGATTCAGAGTTAATTTCAAAGAAAACTATGGTGGTATTCTGAAACAACATTGTGCAATTATCTAGATATGCTATGTCAGTTTTGGTCTCTTATCATTTGCTATACCTGCTATGGTACGTGATACATGACCAGACCTATGCTGACTATTGATGGTTTATTCTGAAGGATTTAGTATAACTACATTCTCTGTTATAGAAAATTTAGATTTGTGGGATACATTAGTGAATAAAAGTAATTAAATCTTTGCTTCATGAAGCTTTCTACTGTAGGTGAAAGGGGAATAGGTAATAATAAGTAAATGAGTAATTAATATATAGTAGGTTGTATGTATTTGTAAGGTGATAAGTGCTAATGGGAAAATAATAGAACAAAGTAAAATGTGCCAGACCTGCCTGGTTACGGTAGGATGGGTAATAATTTAAAATATAGTAGTCAGTTTCTGTCTGACTGACACCATGATATCTGAGCAAAGACCAGTGATGCACCTGAGTGAGCTTCTAGGGATATTTAGTGGAAGTGTTTTCAAGTAATGGAGCCAACGTCCAAGTGTTCTAGGGATCCATAATTTCTTTCTTAGAATCACTTAAGAGAAGATCTATTTGTTTAAAAAATATCAAAGGTTAAATCCATTGTCATAAAAAAATAAAAATAAAAAAAAATAAAAGCAACCAAAGCAAGAGTTATCATTTTTAAATCTTCCAGATATTTTGGTATAAAATGAAGAAAAAGCCATGAAAATTAAAAAAAAAAAAACCTATCTTCCAGAGATCATCTTTTCAAGACTTGTAGTAAAAATTTTATGTTTAGTATTTTCACTTTTCTATTTCATCAAAAGCTTCTTTTTTTAAACTAAAAGCAAAATGATGTGATGTTGTCAGTGTTGCTTGTGGGTCATGTGCAATTAGATAAATTTTAGCATATGGAGGAACATGGAAATTGTTTTATTTTTCCATATTATCAGAAGTATGTTTTCTGTGAACCACACTCCAAATATAGTTGTACTTGATTATATTCTCATTTTATTGTGGTTCATACTTTCAGCATCTTCCTGTTTTTATTTTAGTTCAAGTTTTGTAATCTGAGTTACGAAGAAGCATATTGGGAGAAGGAGAGGAAAAGGGAGTTGGGGGAAATTAGAGGTGGAGATGAACCATGAGAAACTGTAAACTCTGAGAAACAAACTAAGGGTTTTGGAGGGGAAGGGGGTGCAGGATTAGGTGAGCCTGCTGATGGGTGTTAAGGAAGGCACATAAATTGCATGGAACACTGGGTATGGTGCCTAAACAGTGAATCTTGAAACACTGAAAAAATAAAATAATAAAAAAATAGAGTTTTAAAAAATTTAAAAAAATAAAACAAAAGCAAAAAAAGGAAACATATGTAAAGCAAAAATATTTTTGAGAATAATTCTGTTACACAAAGTCCTAAACAGTATGAATGGGAGGCAGAGACAGAAACAGAGAGGGAAGGAGGGAGAGAAAGAGTGAGAGAGAGAGAAGATGAGAGGGTAATTTTCTAGTCTAAAGTTTCTATACATTGTGATAAATGTTATAGCCAAAGAAGTGTGAGAGGATTGTGGGGGTTATGAAGAGAAGAAGTTAACATAACCTGAAGGATACCTGAAATTATTTCCTTGTTACAATGATGCTTAACCTAACTCTAAAAGCAAGACATTGTAAAATAGAGAGGAGTTACAGAAGGCATTCCAGAAAGAGGAAAAAGCATATTCAAAGGTTTAGTTATGATAGAGCACATATTTCCATGAAAATAGAAAAAAAATATAGCAAGGGTAAGGTAAGGAGGTGAACAAATTGAGAAACTGAGATTTAGTAGATAAATAAGATTCCAGTCTTGCACATGCCCAGAAATATGTATTAATTGTTTTTGTGAATATATCTCTCACATGAACTCATAAGCAAATTGTATATAACAAATTAACTTTCTTCTAAATATAGGTCTATTTAATTGAAGTTATTCTTATCGAATATTATTTATCAGAAACTTGGACATAAAAATAAAATTATAAGTACAAATATTTAAAAGATCTTAATTATAAATGCCTATATTCATATTAATAAACCCATACATTATTTTTTTCTCTTTTTTAAAAAAATATTTTATTTATTTATTTGACAGAGATCACAAGTAGGCAGAGACACAGGCAGAGAGAGGGGAGGAGGAAGCAGGCTCCCCGCTGAGCAGAGAGCCAGATATGGGGCTCAATCCCAGGACCCTGGGATCACCATCTGAGCTGAAAGCAGAGGCTTTAACCCACTGAGCCACTCAGGCCCCACCCCCTCCTTATGATAGAAGGGAAATGTAGATCCAATATCCTTAAATTTGTTTTACTATTGTGTTTATTCAGTAAACACTATTCAAAGATATTCATACAAATATACTATGAAATATTTCTACTATGATATTAATTTAGTGAACATTCCTAATTCAATGGACTTCATAGAATACTATACCATATAAAATTAGTTTTAAAATACATTCTATTTTCTTTTTTTTTTCAGGTAATCAAAAATTAGGTTCTTTAAAATTTTTATTGACATATAATATATTATTAGCTCTAGGGGTAAAGATCTGTGAATCTTCAGGTTTACACACTACACAGCACTCACCATAGCACATACCTTCCTCAAGGTCCATAACCCAACCACACTCTCCTTACCCCTCTACCCGCGGCAACCCTCAGTTTGTTTTGTGAGATAGAGTCTCTTATGGTTTGTCTCTCTCCTGATCCCATCATGTTTCATTTTCTTTTTCCTTCCCTAACCTTCCAAACCCCCCAATTTGCCTCTCAACTTCCTCATATCAGGGAGCTCATATGATAATTGCCTTTCTCTGATTGACTTATTTCACTCAGCATAATACCCTTTAGTTCCATCCACATTGTTGCAAATGGCAAGATTTCATTTCTTTTGATTGTTTCATAGTATTCCATTGTATATATATACCATATCTTCTTTATCCATTCATCTGTTGATGGACCTCTAGGTTCTTTTCATAATATGGCTATGGTGGACGTTGCTGCTACAAAATTCGGGTGCATGTGCCCTTTCAGATCAGTACATTTGTATTTTTAGGGTGAATACCCAATAGTGTGATTGTTGTCTTGAGGGTAGCTCTATTTTCAACTTTTTGAGGAACCTCCATGTTGTTTTTCAGAGTGGCTGTGTCAGCTTGCATTCCCACTAACAGTGTAGGAAGTTTCCCCTTTCTCTGTATCCTCTCCAGCATCTGTCTTTTCCTGAGTTGTTAATTTTAGCCATTCTGACTGGCGTGTGGTGGTATCTCATTGTGGCTTTGATTTGTATTTTCCTGATGCCAAGTGATATGGAGCACTTTTTCATGGGTCTGTTGGCCATCTGGATGTCTTCTTTGCAGAAATGTCTGTTCATGTCCTCTGCCCATTTCTTGATTGGATTATTTGTTCTGTGGGTGTTGAGTCTGATAAGATCTTTATAGATTTTGGATGTTAGCTCTTGTTCTGATATATCGTTTGCAAATATCTTCTCCATTCGGTCAGTTGTCTTTTGGTTTTGTTGACTGTTTCCTTTGCTTGCAAAAGCTTTTGATCTTGATGAGGTCCCAATAGTTCATTTTTGGCCTTGCTTCCCTTGCCTTTGGCAATGTTTTTAGGAAGAAATTGCTGCAGCTGGGGTTAAAGAGGTTGCTGCCTGTTTTCTCCTCAATAATTTTGATGGATTCCTGTCTCACATTGAGGTCTTTCATCCATTTTGAGTCTATTTTTGTGTGTGGCATAAGGAAATGATCAAGTTTCATTCTTTTGCATGTGGCTGTCCAATTTTCCCAATACCATTTGTTGGAGAAACCATCTTTTTCCCATTGGACATTCTTTCCTGCTTTGTCAAGGATTAGTTGACCATAGAGTTGAGGGTCTATTTCTGGGCTTTCTATTTTGCTCCACTGATCTATGTGTCTGTTTTTGTGCCAGTACCATACTGTCTTGATGATGACAGCTTTGTAATAGAGCTTGATGTCTGGAATTGTGATGCCACCAACTCTTTCTTTTTCAACATTCCTCTGGCTATTCAAGGTCTTTTCTGATTCCAGATAAATTTTAGGATTATTGGTTCTATTTCTTTGAAAAAAATGATGGTATTTTGATAGGGATTGCATTAAATGTGTAGATTACTTTAGGTAGCATAGACATTTTCACAATATTTGTTCTTCTAATCCATGAGCATGGAATGTTTTTTCATTACTTTGTATCTCCCTCAATTCCTTTCATGAGTACTTTATAGTTTTCTGAGTACTGATACTTTACCTCTTTGGTTAGGTTTATTCTTTGGTATCTTGTGGTTTTGGGTGCAATTGTAAATGGGACTGACTCCTTAATTTATCTTTCTTCTGTCTTATTGTTGGTGTAGAGAAATGCAATTGATTTCTGTGCATTGATTTTATATCCTGACACTTTATTGAATTCCTATATGAGTTCTAGCAGATTTGGAGTGAGTCTTTTGGGTTTTTCACCTAAAATATCATATCATCTGAAGATAGTGATAGTTTGACTTCTTCTTTGCCAATTTTGATGCCTTTAATTTCTTTTTGTTGTCTGATTGCCAAGGCTAGGACTTCTAGTACTATGCTGAATAGCAGTGGTGATAATGGATATCCCTGCCATGTTCCTGACCTTAGCAGAAAAGTTCTCAGTTTTTCCCCATTGAGAATGATATTTGTGGTAGGTTTCTCATAGATGGTTTTGATGATATTGAGGTATATACTCTCTATCCCTACACTTTGAAGAGTTTTGATCAAGAAAGGATGTTGTACTTTGTCAAATGATTTTTGTTTTTTTCTTTTTTTTTTAAAGATTTTATTTATTTATTTGACAGAAAGAGATCACAAGTAGGCAGAGAGGCAGGCAGAGAGAGAGAGGAAGGGAAACAGGCTCCCTGCTGAGCAGAGAGCCCGATGCGGGGCTCAATCCCAGGATCCCGAGACCATTACCCGAGCTGAAGGCAGAGGCTTAACTCACTGAGCCACCCAGGCACCCCTACTTTGTCAAATGATTTTTCAACATTTATTAAGAGTATCACATGTATCTTGTTCTTTCTTTTATTAATGTATTATATCACATTGATTGATTTGCGGATGTTCAACCAACATTGCAGTCCAGGAATACATCCCACTTGGTCATGGTGAATAATCCTTTTAATGTACTGTTGGATCCTATTGGGTAGTATCTTGGTGAGAATTTTCGCATCTGTGTTCATCAAAGATATTTGTCTGTAATTCTCTTTTTTGATGAGGTTTTTATCTGGCTTTGGGATCAAGGTAATGCTCGCCTCATAAAACGAGTTTGGAAGTTTCCTTCCATTTCTATTTTTTGGAACATTTTCAGGAGAATAGGAATTAATTCTTCATTACATGCTTGATAGAATTTCCCTGGGAAGCTGTCTGACCGTGGGCTCTTGTTTTTTGGGAGATTTGTTGACTGCTTCAATCTCCTTCCTGGTTATGGGTCTGTTCAGGTTTTCTATTTCATCCTGTTCATCCTGCTTCTGTTTTGGTAGTAGTTTATCTGTCTCTAAGAATGTATCCATTTCTTCCAGATTGTCAAATTTACTGGTGTATAGTTGCTCATAATATGTTCTTTTAACTGTTTGTATTTCTTTGGTGTTGGCTGTGATCTCTCCATTCATGATTTTATTAATTTGGGTCCTTTCTCCCTCTCTCTCTCTCTCTCTCTCTTTTTTTTTTTTGTTAAATATGGCCAGGGATTTATCAATCTTATTAATTCATTCAAAGAACCAGCTCCTAGTTTTGTTGATTTGTTCTATTGTTTTTTGTTTTGTTTTGTTTTATTTTTTGATCTTTTGTTGTTGTTGTTGTTTCTATTTCATTGTTTTCTGCTCTGATCTTTATTATTTCTATTCCCTTCCTGGGTTTAGGCTTTCTTTGTTGTTCTTTCTCCAGCTCCTTTAGGTGTAGGGTTATGTTATGTATAAAATACATTCTATTTTTAAAAATATATTTGGAGAACTCTTGAAGAACAAAATTTTGTGTGAGCTGAAATATGATGTAGAAAAGGAGAACCCAGTTTGTCATGTTAATAGTTATTAGCTTTAAAATTGTGTATGAAGATAAAATGGCATGAAGAAAAAGAAAATATCCAAAAATAAAAGGGAGTCATTTTCTGACTCTAACCATAACAAATTTGTCAGTATAGAGTTTTGTTTTAGCTGGGAAATCTAGAGATAATTGCATGTGGTTATCTTTGTTTTTTTGTTTCATGTTTTTCTTTAAATTCCAGTTAGTTAACATATAGTATAATATTAGTTTCAGATATAGAATTTACTGATTCATAACTTGCATACAACACCCAGTGCTCATCACAAGTACCCTCTTTAATGTCCATCACCCTTTTAGCCCATCCCCTAGCCACTTCCCCTGTGGTTACCCTCAGTTTGTTCTCTTTAGTTAACAGTCTCTCTTATGGTCTTTCTCCCTTAATTTTTTTTTCTTTCCCTTATGTTCATCTGTTTTGTTTCTAAAATCCACATATGGGTGAAATCATATTGTATTTCTCTTTCTCTGAATGACTTATTTTTCTCAGCATAATACACTCTAGCTCTATCCATGTCATTGCAAGTGGCCAGATTTCTTTATTTTTGATGGATGAGTACCTCTTCTTTATCCATTCATCAGTCAATGGATGTTTGGGCTCTGTCTATAATTTGGCTATTGTTGATAATGCTGCTATAAACATCAGGGTGCATGTTCCCTTTGAATCAGTATTTTTGTATCCTTTGGGTAAATACCCAGTAGTGCAGTTGCTGGGTCATAAAGTAGTTCTTTTTTTTTTTTTCCTTTTTCCTTTTTTTTTTATATAATTTTTAATTTTTTTATAAACATATATTTTTATCCCCAGGGGTACAGGTCTGTGAATCACCAGGTTTACACACTTCACAGCACTCACCAAAGCACATACCCTCCCCAATGTCCATAATCCCACCCCCTTCTCCCAAACCCCCTCCCCCCAGCAACCCTCAGTTTGTTTTGTGAGATTAAGAGTCACTTATGGTTTGTCTCCCTCCCAATCCCATCTTCTTTCATTTATTCTTCTCGTACCCACTTAAGCCCCCATGTTGCAACACCACTTCCTCATATCAGGGAGATCATATGATAGTTGTCTTTCTCCGCCTGACTTATTTCGCTAAGCATGATATGCTCTAGTTCCATCCATGTTGTCGCAAATGGCAAGATTTCATTTCTTTTGATGGCTGCATAGTATTCCATTGTGTATATATACCACATCTTCTTGATCCATTCATCTGTTGATGGACATCTAGGTTCTTTCCATAGTTTGGCTATTGTGGACATTGCTGCTATAAACATTCACACTCCCCTCACTGAAATGGACAGATCATCCAAGCAAAAGATCAGCAAGGAAATAAAGGCCTTAAACGACACACTGGACCAGATGGACATCACAGATATATTCAGAACATTTCATCCCAAAGCAACAGAATACACATTCTTCTCTAGTGCACATGGAACATTCTCCAGAATAGATCACATCCTTGGTCCTAAATCAGGACTCAACCGGTATCAAAAGATTGGGATCATTCCCTGCATATTTTCAGACCACAATGCTCTAAAGCTAGAACTCAACCACAAAAGGAAGTTTGAAAAGAACCAAAATACATGGAGACTAAAGAGCATCCTTTTAAAGAATGAATGGGTCAACCGGGAAATTAAAGAAGAATTGAAAAAAATCATGGAAACAAATGATAATGAAAATACAACGGTTCAAAATCTGTGGGACACAACAAAGGCAGTCCTGAGAGGAAAATATATAGCGGTACAAGCCTTTCTTAAGAAACAAGAAAGGTCTCAGGTACACAATCTAACCCTACACCTAAAGGAGCTGGAGAAAGAACAAGAAAGAAACCCTAAGCCTAGCAGGAGAAGACAAATCATAAAGATCAGAGCAGAAATCAATGAAATAGAAACCAAAAAAACAATAGAACAAATCAACGAAAGTAGGAGCTGGTTCTTTGAAAGAATTAATAAAATTGATAAACCCCTGGCCCGACTTATCAAAAAGAAAAGAGAAAGGACCCAAATAAATAAAATCATGAATGAAAGAGGAGAGATCACAACTAACACCAAAGAAATACAAACTATTATAAGAACATACTATGAGCAACTCTACGGCAATAAATTTGACAATCTGGAAGAAATGGATGCATTCCTAGAAACATATAAACTACCACAACTGAACCAGGAAGAAATAGAAAGCCTGAACAGACCCATAACCAGTAAGGAGATTGAAACAGTCATTAAAAATCTCCAAACAAACAAAAGCCCAGGGCCAGACGGCTTCCCAGGGGAATTCTACCAAACATTTAAAGAAGAACTAATTCCTATTCTCCTAAAACTGTTCCAAAAAATAGAAATGAAAGGAAAACTTCCAAACTCATTTTATGAGGCCAGCATCACCTTGATCCCAAAACCATACAAGGATCCCACCAAAAAAGAGAGCTATAGACCAATATCCTTGATGAACACAGATGCGAAAATACTCAACAAAATACTAGCCAATAGGATTCAACAGTACATTAAAAAGATTATTCACCACGACCAAGTGGGATTTATTCCAGGGCTGCAAGGTTGGTTCAACATCCGCAAATCAGTCAATGTGATACAACACATCAATAAAAGTAAGAACAAGAACCATATGATACTCTCAATAGATGCTGAAAAAGCATTTGACAAAGTACAGCATCCCTTCCTGATCAAAACTCTTCAAAGTGTAGGGATAGAGGGCACATACCTCAATATCATCAAAGCCATCTATGAAAAACCCACCGCAAATATCATTCTCAATGGAGAAAAACTGAAAGCTTTTCCGCTAAGGTCAGGAACACAGCAGGGATGTCCATTATCACCACTTCTTTTTTTTTTTTTTTTTTTTTGAGAAACCTCCATACTGTTTTTCAGAGTGGCTACACCAGTTTGCAATCCCACCAACAGTATAATAGTGTTCCCCTTTCTCCACATCCTCACCAACATCTGCTGTATCCTGTGTGGTTAGTTTTAGTCATTCTAAGAGGTATGGGTTGGTTCAAATGCGTGTTTTATAGTAATATGTTTCCCCAGAGGTTTTTCCATTTGTTTGTTTGTATGTGTATTTGGTTTTTGCAAGGGCTTCCAGTCAAGAGTTCCTTTTCTTCTGTAGGACCCTAGCTTTTCATGTACCATATGGATGCTTCCCAGAGCTACCAGAGAGTTCACACTCACCTTGTTAGAATATGTTCCTTTTATTCACAGTATTAGGGGAGGTGAGAAAATTTTCTAGAGCATGCACCCCTTGATGGCCCAGTGCTTTTATTCTCATCTACTTCATTATATACAGATATTCCATTTCTGCTGTTAATCTTGCTAAAATCTATTATACAGTATTCTCCCACTACAAAGACAAAGATGGCACTGTGTTCATTCAGGCATCCCCAGCAAGAATGGTTGGTATATGGAACCCTCCTGGCAGTTATTTGTTGAATGGCTTCTTAGCTTGGGAAAAAAAGACTTTACTATCAACATTATCTATCCTTTTGTGATGAGTTTTAGATTACCTTTAAGAATGTTTGATTTTAAATATTCTATTATGTGTATTCAGGCTATAGTTTTCTTGTCTTGTGACTAGACAGCCTTGCATCTCTGATATCTTCAAATAAACAATGAGCACATTGACAAGTTTGCTGTTATTCTCTGCCCCTTCTCTTTGCCCTTAATCCAAATTCAACTCCCTTGTTCTGCCTTCTCTTGCCCTCTGGCTTTCTTGAGAGTTTTGCCACAGAAGGGACTGACTTAATTCCCTGTAACAAACTCCAGAACCATGTCTAACTGTGTGCCGGCATTCCCATTTTTCACAAGGTGGAAATCAATTCCCATTTGGACTAGAGGTAATGTGGAAACCTATTACCCTTGGTACCAGAGCATTCCATTTTTGTTCCTCTCCAACAACTCTATAAACAGCTCCTTTATTACATTCACTTCAAAATTCTTCCTGAGTGTGTGTGAATTTTTTTTTTTTTTTGCTGTGAAATTAATAAAACATGGGTTTTGGGCTTTGTTTTGCTTTGCTTTGTTCTTTTTTGTCAGGAATGATAAATCTTTCAATCCTCCCCTGATGTCCTAAGCAAAAGTAATGTGCGATCTTGGAGTTTACAAGTTTTGTAGATGTTGTTTCACAATTAATATCTAAATTAAAAACATAGTAAAATAAATAATTATATATATAAATGATTTTTTCCAAGTAAAGTTATAAATTCTTCAATGTAGTACAAAATGCCAGACTAAAATGTAACTTTATAAAATAAATTGAGAGGAAGAAAAATTACTGAGACTAATATAGGAAAATAAAAAGGTAAATGATGTAGAAAATATCATTTACCAGTCTTTTTTTTTTTGAGAAATCATATGCTTGATGGTGGCATGAATAAAGGGGAGCAAAGTAACACATCTAAAATAAGAAAACAACATTAAACATATACTAAAGTAATTGCATTGGGCACTACTCATATGCATTAATCAGTTTAAGCTGTCTGAGAGCTTATTATAAGCTTTGTCTTAAGCTATCACACCCTATATGAATTTAGCAAATGTTTAATACCCACTGGATTATGTAACTGTAAATTATAATGATCCCTTCCTTTAGAATGGCTGGAATAAACACTGTGATAGTTTTCCAACAAATAAAATAGCAGTATTTACAAATTTATATATTATTCAGCAGTCCACTATAATTAAAATCTCAATTTCATTGCATTTCATAATAAATAGGTATTATTTTCTGTAATTAAATGGGTATGCTGAGAATAATATGCAGTACATAGTAAATAGCTCTTAATAAATATTGCATGTTATTATTACTAATATTAACCTGGTAAAATGTATGAGTAGTTCATTTGTGAAAATATCTATTTAAACACTTTAGATAGAAAAGTGAGAAAATTAGGGAATTTATGAAAATTTTAATAGTCCCCATAAAACATACCTAACAAGTTTTGCAGATTGTTTATTTATTTACATACTTTTTATTATAAGTATGGGAATTTGTGAAAAAGAGATAATCTATAAGAATAAGAATAATGTTATACTCAAAGAAACTATTCTAAATGTTTTTTTTTTTTTTATTTTGATTTGTTTCCATGATTTTCAGAGGAGAGAGAGGGAAAGGGAAGTGGAACAGAATTGAGGTGTACTTCCTTCGAACTGTTCAACCATATCCTTTCTCATTAATGTATAATTTTTAATGTTTTATACGTTCTTTGGCTATGGATAGTACTTTTACATATGGATAGTATATGGATATGGATACATATGGATAGTATTTGGAAAAGTAGATCAGTGATACTCTTGAATGGGTCTTTGAAGATATTTATATCCACAGTAAATTTGAAGCTCCAATTTCCATTTTTAGGAAAGTAGATATAAGAGCTCTGTTTAGTGATGCAGGTACAATTAAAAGTTTAGTCAATGACTCAAAAGAATTCATAATATTGTTGGGCTTACAATATGAAAAAAATTATGGAAAAGTTAGGAATTATATTGTAACCATTGCTTGAGTATACAGACACTGATCATTTATATTCAACATTTCCTATGTTCTTTAGCGGCTATGTTTCAAAAAATTGTGACATGAAAAAAAAAATAAAGTCTGATTCCAACATAACTATTTATTTTAGTTAGTTCAGTGATAAAGATAAATTAAATTATTGGGCTTAAGCAGACAAAGTAAATGGCTGGCTAATTTTTTTTTTCTTTTCAAACATTTGCTTTTTAGATGATTCTCTGATATAATTATCAATTCGGGAGACCTAAAGAAAAAAATGCATTGGAAATAAATCCGTTGATGTAATTATGGTAAAACTGGAAGTATTAATTATTGTACAAGGAAAAATAATTTAGAATATTCATAATTTGAATATATATTTGCATATATATCTAATGATATTTGAGGTTTAGTCATAAAGAGGATGACCTTTTTCAAGAATTTAAAATGACTTCTTGTCCTTTCCTTTGAGAGAATACATTTATTTTGTTCCAATTATTGGCTCCAAGCAAGAAATATATCTATTATTTTGTTAATGCTATTGACAGCCAAACCAAGATCTCTTAAAATTATTTGTTTTCTTCAAGTCAGGTTTATGGAAGAGTAATGTACATTAAAATTCAACCTTAGGCATACAATTTTGTGTGTTTTTATGAAAATATACAATCATGCATTCGAAATAAAGATATCAATGTTTCCCTCTCCTCAGAATTTTCCTTGTTTCCCTTTTTAGTCACTTCTCTCTCCTCACCTCCAGCTTTTGGCAATCACAGTTGTGACTCTTTCCTTTTCTTTGAATGTCATATAAAAAAAATTATACAATATGTAATCACAGAGCATGTACCATATCAATTCTTTCACTTACAATGCTTGTGATATTTATCTATATTGTTGCTAGTATCAATAGTTCATTCCTTATTATTGGTGAATAAAGCATAATTGTATGAATGTATCAGATCTATTTATTTATTCACCACTTGTCAGTTTTTGGTGATTATGAATGAAGATAAAGACATAATGAAGACAAAAACTTGTGTACAAGTCTTTGTATGGACATACATTTTCATTTCTCTTAGGTAAATAACTAAGAGTGAGATGGCCAAGTAAAATGATGATTGTATGTTGTGCTCACCGGCTTTCCAAAGTAGCTCTACCGCACTGCATTCCACCAGCCAGATACAAAAGTTCAAATTGCTCTTCATTCTCACCAATCTTACAACTTTGCATTTTCTTAATTTCTTTTCAGTGTAACAGAATTCATTGTTTATGCACCACACACAGTGCTCCATGCAATACATGCCCTCTGTAATACCCACCACCTTGCTCCCCCAACCTCCTACTTCCAGCCTCTTCAAAATCCTCAGATTGTTTTCCAGAGTCCATAGCCTCTCATGGTTCATCTCCCCTTCAAATTTCCCTCAACTCCCTTCTCCTCTCCATCTCCCCATATCCTCCATGCTATTTGTTATGTTCCACGAATAAGTGAAACCATATAATAATTGACTCTCTCTGCTTGACTTACTTCACTCAGCATAATATCTTCCAGTCCCATCCATGTTGCTACAAAAGTTGGGTATTCATCCTTTCTGATGGAGGCATAATACTCCATAGTGTATATGGACCACATCTTCCTTATGCATCTGTCCATTGAAGGGCATCTTGGTTCTTTCCACAGTTTGGCTATGGTGGCCATTGCTGCTATAAACATTGGAGTACAGATGGCCCTTCTTTTTACTACATCTGTATCTTTGGGGTAAATACCCAGGAGTGCAATTGCAGGGTCATAGGGAAGCTCTATTTTTAATTTCTTGAGGAATCTCCACACTGTTCTCCAAAGTGGCTGCACCAACTTGCATTCCCACCAAAGGTGTAAGAGGGTTCCCCTTTCTCCACATCCTCTCCAACACACGTTGTTTCCTGTCTTGCTATTTTTGGCCATTCTAACTGGTGTAAGGTGGTATCTCAATGTGGTTTTAATTTAAATTTCCCTGATGGGTAGTGATGATGAACATTTTTTCATGTGTCTGATAGCCATTTGTATGTCTTCATTGGAGAAGCACCTGTTCATGTCTTCCACCCATTTTTTGACATGATTATCTGTTTTGTGTGTGTAGAGTTTAAGAAGTTCTTTATAGATCCTGAATATCAACCTTTTGTCTGTAGTGTCATTTGTGAATATCTTCTCCCATTCTGTGGGTTGCCTCTTTGTTTTGTTGACTGTTTCCTTTTCCATGCAGAAGCTTTTGATCTTGATAAAGTACCAAAAGTTTATTTTCACTTCTGTTTCTTTTCCCTTTGGAGACACATCTTGAAAGAAGTTGCTGTGGTTGATATCAAAAAGGTTACTACCTATGTTCTCCTCTAGGATTCTGATGGATTCCTGTCTCACATTGAGGTCTACTATATCTAGAGATACAGTAGAACATATCAATGAAACTAGAAGCTGGTTTTTTGAAAGAATCAATAAGATAGATAAACCATTGGCCACACTATTCCAAAAGAAAAGAGAGAAAGCTCAAATTAATAAAATTATGAATGAAAAGGGAGAGATCACAACTAACACCAAGGAAATAGAAACAATCATCAGAAGTTATTATCAACAGTTATATGACAATAAGTTAAGCAACCTAGATGAAATGGATGCATTCCTAAAAAACTATAAACTCCCCAAAATTGAACCAGGAAGAAACTGACAACCTGAATAGACTGATATCTAGTAACGAGATTGAAGCAGTGATTAAAAACCTCCCAGAAAACAAGAGCCCAGGACCTGATGGATTCCCTGGGGAATTCTACCAGACTTTAAGAAATAACACCTATTCTCCTGAAGCTGTTTCAAAAAATTGAAACAGAAGGAAAACTTCCAGACTCTTTTTATGAAGCCAGCATGAATCTGATCCCCAAACCAGGCTAAGACTCCACCAAAAAGGAGAATTTCAGACCAATATCCCTGATGAATATGGATGCTAAGATTCTCAACAAGATCCTAGCAAATAGAATCCAACAGCACATTAAAAAGATTATTCACCATGACCAGGTGGGATTCATCCCTGGGTTACAAGGATGGTTCAACATTCTCAAATCAATCAATGTGATAGAACAAATCAATAAGAGAAGAGAGAGGAACCACATGGTCCTCTCAATTGATGCAGAAAAAGCATTAGACAAAATCCAGCATGCTTTCCTGATTAAAATGCTTCAAAGTATAGGGATAGAGGGAACATTCCTGAACTTCATAAAATATATGAAAAGCCCACAGCAAATATCATCCTCAATGGGAAAAAGCTCACAGCCTTCCCATTGAGATCAGGAACACAACAAGGATGCCCACTCTCACCACTCTTGTTCAACATAGTATTAGAAGTCCTAGCAACAGCAATCAGACAACAAAGAGAATTAAAAGGTATCCAAATTGGCAATGAAGAAGTCAAATTCTCTCTCTTCGCAGATGACATGATACTTTATATGGAAAACCCAAAAGACTCCACCCCAAACTACTAGAACTCATATAGCAATTCAGTACTGTGGCAGGATACAAAGTCAATGTACAGAAATCAGTGGCTTTCTTATACACTAACAATGAAAATACAGAAAGGGAAATTAGAGAATCAATTCCATTTACTATAGCAACAAGAACCATATGATACCTGGGGATAAACCTGAGGTAAAGGTTCTGTACTCGAGGAATAACAGAACACTCATGAAAGAAATTAAGGAAGACACAAAAAGGTGGAAGACCATTTCATGCTCTTGGATCAGAAGAATAAACATTGTTAAAATGTGTATACTGCCTAGAGCAATCTATACTTTTAATGCCATCCTGATCAAAATTCCACCAGTATTTTTCAAAGAGCTGGAGTAAATAATTCTAAAATTTGTATGGAATCAGAAGAGACCCCGAATTGCTAAGGAAATGTTGAAAAAGGAAAACAAAACTGGTGTCATCATGTTACCTGATTTCAAGCTTTACTACAAAGCTGTGATCACCAAGACAGCATGGTACTGGCATAAAAACAGACACATAGACCAATGGAACAGAGAGCCCAGATATGGACCCTCAACTCTCTGGTCAAATAATCTTCGACAAAGCAGGAAAAAATATACAGTGGAAAAAGACAATCTCTTCAATAAATAGTGCTGGGAAAATTGGACAGCTATATGTAGAAGAGTGAAACTCAACCATTCTCTTACATTGTACACAAAGATAAACTTGATATGGATAAAAGACCTCAACATGAGACAGGAACTTTGAGTCTTTTAAATGATAACCATTTTAATGAGTGTATTAGTTCTCAGTGGATATTCCTATTAGTCATTTTTCTAAGTGGATGGTAGTATCTCATTTTAATTTGAGCATTTTACATGTGACTCTGTTTTTTGTATTTCTTGCTCCATGAAGTTTTTAAACATTTTACCTATTTTTTGAGTCATCTGTTTTTCTTACTAACTTAGAAAATTCTTTTTGTATTGTATATACATTTCTTTTTAAAATATGTACATTAGAAATACTTGCTTCTCATCTATGGCTTGTCATTCAATTTTTTTTTTTTTTTAAGATTTTATTTATTTGACGGAGAGAGCGGAATCACAAGTAGGCAGAGAGGCAGGCAGAGAGAGAGAGGGGAGGAAGCAGGCTTCCTGCGGAGGAGGGAGCCTGACATGGGGCTTGATCCCAGGATTCTGGGATCATGACCTGAGCCACAGGCAGAGGCTTTAACCCACTGAGCCACCCAGGCGCCCCCCCCCCCCCAGAAAAAAATCAATTTTCTTAATAGTATCTTTTTATGAGCAGAACTTTTTAAAATGTGAAGTCTTTTTTTTTTAAGCGATTTTTTAAAATTTTTTATTTTTTATAAACATATTTTTATCTCCAGGGGTACAGGTCTGTGAATTGCCAGGTTTACACACTTCACAGCACTCACCAAAGCACATACCCTCCCCAATGTCCATAATCCCACCCCCTTCTCCCAAACCCCCTCCCCCCAGCAACCCTCAGTTTGTTTTGTGAGATTAAGAGTCACTTATGGTTTGGCTCCCTCCCAATCCCATCTTGTTTCATTGATTCTTCTCCTACCCCCTTAAGCCCCCATGTTGCATCACCACTTCCTCATATCAGGGAGATCATATGATAGTTGTCTTTCTCTGCTTGACTTATTTCGCTA
>NC_081559.1:172211734-172218146 GCF_022355385.1 Mustela nigripes | reverse complement strand
CATCCCTTCCTGATCAAAACTCTTCAAAGTGTAGGGATAGAGGGCACATACCTCAATATCATCAAAGCCATCTATGAAAAACCCACCGCAAATATCATTCTCAATGGAGAAAAACTGAAAGCTTTTCCGCTAAGGTCAGGAACACAGCAGGGATGTCCATTATCACCACTTCTTTTTTTTTTTTTTTTTTTTTGAGAAACCTCCATACTGTTTTTCAGAGTGGCTACACCAGTTTGCAATCCCACCAACAGTATAATAGTGTTCCCCTTTCTCCACATCCTCACCAACATCTGCTGTATCCTGTGTGGTTAGTTTTAGTCATTCTAAGAGGTATGGGTTGGTTCAAATGCGTGTTTTATAGTAATATGTTTCCCCAGAGGTTTTTCCATTTGTTTGTTTGTATGTGTATTTGGTTTTTGCAAGGGCTTCCAGTCAAGAGTTCCTTTTCTTCTGTAGGACCCTAGCTTTTCATGTACCATATGGATGCTTCCCAGAGCTACCAGAGAGTTCACACTCACCTTGTTAGAATATGTTCCTTTTATTCACAGTATTAGGGGAGGTGAGAAAATTTTCTAGAGCATGCACCCCTTGATGGCCCAGTGCTTTTATTCTCATCTACTTCATTATATACAGATATTCCATTTCTGCTGTTAATCTTGCTAAAATCTATTATACAGTATTCTCCCACTACAAAGACAAAGATGGCACTGTGTTCATTCAGGCATCCCCAGCAAGAATGGTTGGTATATGGAACCCTCCTGGCAGTTATTTGTTGAATGGCTTCTTAGCTTGGGAAAAAAAGACTTTACTATCAACATTATCTATCCTTTTGTGATGAGTTTTAGATTACCTTTAAGAATGTTTGATTTTAAATATTCTATTATGTGTATTCAGGCTATAGTTTTCTTGTCTTGTGACTAGACAGCCTTGCATCTCTGATATCTTCAAATAAACAATGAGCACATTGACAAGTTTGCTGTTATTCTCTGCCCCTTCTCTTTGCCCTTAATCCAAATTCAACTCCCTTGTTCTGCCTTCTCTTGCCCTCTGGCTTTCTTGAGAGTTTTGCCACAGAAGGGACTGACTTAATTCCCTGTAACAAACTCCAGAACCATGTCTAACTGTGTGCCGGCATTCCCATTTTTCACAAGGTGGAAATCAATTCCCATTTGGACTAGAGGTAATGTGGAAACCTATTACCCTTGGTACCAGAGCATTCCATTTTTGTTCCTCTCCAACAACTCTATAAACAGCTCCTTTATTACATTCACTTCAAAATTCTTCCTGAGTGTGTGTGAATTTTTTTTTTTTTTTGCTGTGAAATTAATAAAACATGGGTTTTGGGCTTTGTTTTGCTTTGCTTTGTTCTTTTTTGTCAGGAATGATAAATCTTTCAATCCTCCCCTGATGTCCTAAGCAAAAGTAATGTGCGATCTTGGAGTTTACAAGTTTTGTAGATGTTGTTTCACAATTAATATCTAAATTAAAAACATAGTAAAATAAATAATTATATATATAAATGATTTTTTCCAAGTAAAGTTATAAATTCTTCAATGTAGTACAAAATGCCAGACTAAAATGTAACTTTATAAAATAAATTGAGAGGAAGAAAAATTACTGAGACTAATATAGGAAAATAAAAAGGTAAATGATGTAGAAAATATCATTTACCAGTCTTTTTTTTTTTGAGAAATCATATGCTTGATGGTGGCATGAATAAAGGGGAGCAAAGTAACACATCTAAAATAAGAAAACAACATTAAACATATACTAAAGTAATTGCATTGGGCACTACTCATATGCATTAATCAGTTTAAGCTGTCTGAGAGCTTATTATAAGCTTTGTCTTAAGCTATCACACCCTATATGAATTTAGCAAATGTTTAATACCCACTGGATTATGTAACTGTAAATTATAATGATCCCTTCCTTTAGAATGGCTGGAATAAACACTGTGATAGTTTTCCAACAAATAAAATAGCAGTATTTACAAATTTATATATTATTCAGCAGTCCACTATAATTAAAATCTCAATTTCATTGCATTTCATAATAAATAGGTATTATTTTCTGTAATTAAATGGGTATGCTGAGAATAATATGCAGTACATAGTAAATAGCTCTTAATAAATATTGCATGTTATTATTACTAATATTAACCTGGTAAAATGTATGAGTAGTTCATTTGTGAAAATATCTATTTAAACACTTTAGATAGAAAAGTGAGAAAATTAGGGAATTTATGAAAATTTTAATAGTCCCCATAAAACATACCTAACAAGTTTTGCAGATTGTTTATTTATTTACATACTTTTTATTATAAGTATGGGAATTTGTGAAAAAGAGATAATCTATAAGAATAAGAATAATGTTATACTCAAAGAAACTATTCTAAATGTTTTTTTTTTTTTTATTTTGATTTGTTTCCATGATTTTCAGAGGAGAGAGAGGGAAAGGGAAGTGGAACAGAATTGAGGTGTACTTCCTTCGAACTGTTCAACCATATCCTTTCTCATTAATGTATAATTTTTAATGTTTTATACGTTCTTTGGCTATGGATAGTACTTTTACATATGGATAGTATATGGATATGGATACATATGGATAGTATTTGGAAAAGTAGATCAGTGATACTCTTGAATGGGTCTTTGAAGATATTTATATCCACAGTAAATTTGAAGCTCCAATTTCCATTTTTAGGAAAGTAGATATAAGAGCTCTGTTTAGTGATGCAGGTACAATTAAAAGTTTAGTCAATGACTCAAAAGAATTCATAATATTGTTGGGCTTACAATATGAAAAAAATTATGGAAAAGTTAGGAATTATATTGTAACCATTGCTTGAGTATACAGACACTGATCATTTATATTCAACATTTCCTATGTTCTTTAGCGGCTATGTTTCAAAAAATTGTGACATGAAAAAAAAAATAAAGTCTGATTCCAACATAACTATTTATTTTAGTTAGTTCAGTGATAAAGATAAATTAAATTATTGGGCTTAAGCAGACAAAGTAAATGGCTGGCTAATTTTTTTTTTCTTTTCAAACATTTGCTTTTTAGATGATTCTCTGATATAATTATCAATTCGGGAGACCTAAAGAAAAAAATGCATTGGAAATAAATCCGTTGATGTAATTATGGTAAAACTGGAAGTATTAATTATTGTACAAGGAAAAATAATTTAGAATATTCATAATTTGAATATATATTTGCATATATATCTAATGATATTTGAGGTTTAGTCATAAAGAGGATGACCTTTTTCAAGAATTTAAAATGACTTCTTGTCCTTTCCTTTGAGAGAATACATTTATTTTGTTCCAATTATTGGCTCCAAGCAAGAAATATATCTATTATTTTGTTAATGCTATTGACAGCCAAACCAAGATCTCTTAAAATTATTTGTTTTCTTCAAGTCAGGTTTATGGAAGAGTAATGTACATTAAAATTCAACCTTAGGCATACAATTTTGTGTGTTTTTATGAAAATATACAATCATGCATTCGAAATAAAGATATCAATGTTTCCCTCTCCTCAGAATTTTCCTTGTTTCCCTTTTTAGTCACTTCTCTCTCCTCACCTCCAGCTTTTGGCAATCACAGTTGTGACTCTTTCCTTTTCTTTGAATGTCATATAAAAAAAATTATACAATATGTAATCACAGAGCATGTACCATATCAATTCTTTCACTTACAATGCTTGTGATATTTATCTATATTGTTGCTAGTATCAATAGTTCATTCCTTATTATTGGTGAATAAAGCATAATTGTATGAATGTATCAGATCTATTTATTTATTCACCACTTGTCAGTTTTTGGTGATTATGAATGAAGATAAAGACATAATGAAGACAAAAACTTGTGTACAAGTCTTTGTATGGACATACATTTTCATTTCTCTTAGGTAAATAACTAAGAGTGAGATGGCCAAGTAAAATGATGATTGTATGTTGTGCTCACCGGCTTTCCAAAGTAGCTCTACCGCACTGCATTCCACCAGCCAGATACAAAAGTTCAAATTGCTCTTCATTCTCACCAATCTTACAACTTTGCATTTTCTTAATTTCTTTTCAGTGTAACAGAATTCATTGTTTATGCACCACACACAGTGCTCCATGCAATACATGCCCTCTGTAATACCCACCACCTTGCTCCCCCAACCTCCTACTTCCAGCCTCTTCAAAATCCTCAGATTGTTTTCCAGAGTCCATAGCCTCTCATGGTTCATCTCCCCTTCAAATTTCCCTCAACTCCCTTCTCCTCTCCATCTCCCCATATCCTCCATGCTATTTGTTATGTTCCACGAATAAGTGAAACCATATAATAATTGACTCTCTCTGCTTGACTTACTTCACTCAGCATAATATCTTCCAGTCCCATCCATGTTGCTACAAAAGTTGGGTATTCATCCTTTCTGATGGAGGCATAATACTCCATAGTGTATATGGACCACATCTTCCTTATGCATCTGTCCATTGAAGGGCATCTTGGTTCTTTCCACAGTTTGGCTATGGTGGCCATTGCTGCTATAAACATTGGAGTACAGATGGCCCTTCTTTTTACTACATCTGTATCTTTGGGGTAAATACCCAGGAGTGCAATTGCAGGGTCATAGGGAAGCTCTATTTTTAATTTCTTGAGGAATCTCCACACTGTTCTCCAAAGTGGCTGCACCAACTTGCATTCCCACCAAAGGTGTAAGAGGGTTCCCCTTTCTCCACATCCTCTCCAACACACGTTGTTTCCTGTCTTGCTATTTTTGGCCATTCTAACTGGTGTAAGGTGGTATCTCAATGTGGTTTTAATTTAAATTTCCCTGATGGGTAGTGATGATGAACATTTTTTCATGTGTCTGATAGCCATTTGTATGTCTTCATTGGAGAAGCACCTGTTCATGTCTTCCACCCATTTTTTGACATGATTATCTGTTTTGTGTGTGTAGAGTTTAAGAAGTTCTTTATAGATCCTGAATATCAACCTTTTGTCTGTAGTGTCATTTGTGAATATCTTCTCCCATTCTGTGGGTTGCCTCTTTGTTTTGTTGACTGTTTCCTTTTCCATGCAGAAGCTTTTGATCTTGATAAAGTACCAAAAGTTTATTTTCACTTCTGTTTCTTTTCCCTTTGGAGACACATCTTGAAAGAAGTTGCTGTGGTTGATATCAAAAAGGTTACTACCTATGTTCTCCTCTAGGATTCTGATGGATTCCTGTCTCACATTGAGGTCTACTATATCTAGAGATACAGTAGAACATATCAATGAAACTAGAAGCTGGTTTTTTGAAAGAATCAATAAGATAGATAAACCATTGGCCACACTATTCCAAAAGAAAAGAGAGAAAGCTCAAATTAATAAAATTATGAATGAAAAGGGAGAGATCACAACTAACACCAAGGAAATAGAAACAATCATCAGAAGTTATTATCAACAGTTATATGACAATAAGTTAAGCAACCTAGATGAAATGGATGCATTCCTAAAAAACTATAAACTCCCCAAAATTGAACCAGGAAGAAACTGACAACCTGAATAGACTGATATCTAGTAACGAGATTGAAGCAGTGATTAAAAACCTCCCAGAAAACAAGAGCCCAGGACCTGATGGATTCCCTGGGGAATTCTACCAGACTTTAAGAAATAACACCTATTCTCCTGAAGCTGTTTCAAAAAATTGAAACAGAAGGAAAACTTCCAGACTCTTTTTATGAAGCCAGCATGAATCTGATCCCCAAACCAGGCTAAGACTCCACCAAAAAGGAGAATTTCAGACCAATATCCCTGATGAATATGGATGCTAAGATTCTCAACAAGATCCTAGCAAATAGAATCCAACAGCACATTAAAAAGATTATTCACCATGACCAGGTGGGATTCATCCCTGGGTTACAAGGATGGTTCAACATTCTCAAATCAATCAATGTGATAGAACAAATCAATAAGAGAAGAGAGAGGAACCACATGGTCCTCTCAATTGATGCAGAAAAAGCATTAGACAAAATCCAGCATGCTTTCCTGATTAAAATGCTTCAAAGTATAGGGATAGAGGGAACATTCCTGAACTTCATAAAATATATGAAAAGCCCACAGCAAATATCATCCTCAATGGGAAAAAGCTCACAGCCTTCCCATTGAGATCAGGAACACAACAAGGATGCCCACTCTCACCACTCTTGTTCAACATAGTATTAGAAGTCCTAGCAACAGCAATCAGACAACAAAGAGAATTAAAAGGTATCCAAATTGGCAATGAAGAAGTCAAATTCTCTCTCTTCGCAGATGACATGATACTTTATATGGAAAACCCAAAAGACTCCACCCCAAACTACTAGAACTCATATAGCAATTCAGTACTGTGGCAGGATACAAAGTCAATGTACAGAAATCAGTGGCTTTCTTATACACTAACAA
>NC_081559.1:172210660-172211634 GCF_022355385.1 Mustela nigripes | reverse complement strand
AATCAAAATACAGAAAGGGAAATTAGAGAATCAATTCCATTTACTATAGCAACAAGAACCATATGATACCTGGGGATAAACCTGAGGTAAAGGTTCTGTACTCGAGGAATAACAGAACACTCATGAAAGAAATTAAGGAAGACACAAAAAGGTGGAAGACCATTTCATGCTCTTGGATCAGAAGAATAAACATTGTTAAAATGTGTATACTGCCTAGAGCAATCTATACTTTTAATGCCATCCTGATCAAAATTCCACCAGTATTTTTCAAAGAGCTGGAGTAAATAATTCTAAAATTTGTATGGAATCAGAAGAGACCCCGAATTGCTAAGGAAATGTTGAAAAAGGAAAACAAAACTGGTGTCATCATGTTACCTGATTTCAAGCTTTACTACAAAGCTGTGATCACCAAGACAGCATGGTACTGGCATAAAAACAGACACATAGACCAATGGAACAGAGAGCCCAGATATGGACCCTCAACTCTCTGGTCAAATAATCTTCGACAAAGCAGGAAAAAATATACAGTGGAAAAAGACAATCTCTTCAATAAATAGTGCTGGGAAAATTGGACAGCTATATGTAGAAGAGTGAAACTCAACCATTCTCTTACATTGTACACAAAGATAAACTTGATATGGATAAAAGACCTCAACATGAGACAGGAACTTTGAGTCTTTTAAATGATAACCATTTTAATGAGTGTATTAGTTCTCAGTGGATATTCCTATTAGTCATTTTTCTAAGTGGATGGTAGTATCTCATTTTAATTTGAGCATTTTACATGTGACTCTGTTTTTTGTATTTCTTGCTCCATGAAGTTTTTAAACATTTTACCTATTTTTTGAGTCATCTGTTTTTCTTACTAACTTAGAAAATTCTTTTTGTATTGTATATACATTTCTTTTTAAAATATGTACATTAGAAATACTTGCTTCTCATCTATGGCTTGTCATTCAATTTTTTTTTTTTTT
>NC_081559.1:172169281-172207660 GCF_022355385.1 Mustela nigripes | reverse complement strand
CTGTCGCTTTGGATTCACTTCTCTGCCGGTCCTACCTTTCAGAAAGTGGTTGTTTCTCTGTTTCTAGAGTTGCTGTTCTTCTTCTCTTCGATCTTCCGTGGATTTGCAGGTGTTTGCAATCTTCAGATAAGCTATTAGCTGATCTCCTGCTAGCTGAAGTAGTCTCAGCCTGCTACTTCTCTGCCATCTTGACCGAGAGTTAACTTTTTAAATAAATAAAAGAAATTCTGTATTAAAACTTCACAAAAAATACAGGAGTGAGAGATATAGTTATAAAACAACAATTCAGTATCTTTTTTTACTGTGGTACCATCCCTCATCCCCAAAGGCAGTTTTTGTTGCTAATATTTATTAGAACACACTATGAGAAATGTTATAATTATTTAACTTGATAGGCATCTGTTCATCATCTATAATTTAAAATATGCTTATAGGTTCAGGGATAAATCCAATGTCATTCCTCCTTCTAACTCTGTATCTATATAACATGTACAATATAATCACATGAATGTTGTGAGAAGTGCCTAAGAAGTAAGCCTGGTGGTAGGTATTACGGAGGGCACATATTGCATGGAGCACTGGATGTGGTGCATAACTAATGAATGCTGGAACACTGAAAAGAAATAAAATTTTAAAAAAGTACTAAAAGTGGGCACATGCACAAACAGCTTATATTCATGTATTTCTTGATAAATAGCATCAGTGTACATCTGCTATTCATCAATCATTGTGTTCAGCACCAGGAGCTTAATAACCTACCTTCAAAAGAAATGTAAAATAGTAGTGAGGATGGAAAACTTACTACTATACAAAATAATAATGATATGCTAAGATTATGCAGAGGAGATTCGGTATTTATCGCAATCTTGAAACTTTAAGACTTGGCTTCGCTGTGAATGATGAAGTAAGCAAATGAAAGTAAAAAAATAGAGAGAGACATTTTAGCCTTAAAGAGAAGTTCATGAAAAGGTCTTGAGTTAAGATGAAAGGATGAATTTTAGGAAATTTTTATAGACAATTGGTCTCACACAATCTTGGACACAGAGGAATCCAGAGAAAAGAAGTGGGGCAAAAGAAGTAAAAGAGGAAAGGGGAAATAAGGGAGAGAGAGCAGGAAAGAGAAAGAAGTAAAATTGGAGGGTGCAGTAGAAGTAGGTGGGGAGAATGAGTTTTTTGATGATTAGAATAATTATGGGTATGAGGTCTGACTGTGCCTGAGGGTACTAAAGATGAGGAAAGACAGGTCATTAGATTTGAATGATTTTAGGGCATTGGAAAGATTAAAAAAAAAAAAGAAAAAGAATATAAAGCCCAAACAGGACACCTGTTGTTGCAAGTGCTCACTTTCAGAGAGTTGAGAACCAAAGGTCAGAGGATAACAGCAGTAAGTATGTGACAAGAGAGTTATAAACCAAAGACATAGGCTCAAAATAGATTTAAACACACTTCTGAAAACTGGTGAAGATCTGTGATTCTCTCAGATTTCCTATGCTTAACTGATTAAAATATTTTGTGCTGCTTACAGTTACATTCTCTGAGGCACTATCCACAATAAAAAAGGTTGCATCTGATTTTAAATATAAGTTTATTAAAATGAATAAGTAAATATCAGTTCATGATTAGTTACTTATTTCTGCAGAAGATTAAAAAATAAAAAAATTTATAAAGTGTAATATTGGCAAGTTACACTGTATTATTATATTTCTGCACTAAATATGTAATGAAATTTGATATCATTATTAAATTACTATGTCCATTCTAATTTATTAATTACTCAAAAGACACATTTTGGATTTTTCTTGGATACATATCATAATAGTAAGCTATAAATTTATGACATTTAATCATTATCATATTTTTCTTTGATTTAATTCTCCTAAAATCCAGGTTAGTAATTTAAAATTTAATCATGTGTATGGCTGTTTTGAGTGTAAAATGGAAAATACATTAGAACAAGTGAAACCTCATTTCCAGACATTTTTTTTTCTTTTTTCTCACCATAACATACCATCCCCAATGACTATCACTCAGCCACCCTATCCCTCCCACCCCTCTCCACTCTGACAACCCTTAGTTTGTTTCCTGAGATTAAGAGTCTCATATGGTTTGTCTCTCTCTCTCTTGTTTCATCTTATTTCATTTTTCCTCCCTTCCCCTAAGATCCTTTGCCTTGTTTCTCAAATTCCTCATATCAGTGAGATCATATGATAATTGGCTTTCTCTGATTTATTTCACTTATCGTAATACCCTATAATTCCATCCACATCATTGCAAATGACAAGATTTCCCTTTTTTGGTGGCTGCATAGTATTCTATTGTAAATATATACCACAAATTCTTCATCCATTGATGTACATCTCTTGATGTACATCTAGGATCTTTGCATATTTTGGCTATTATGGGTATTGCTGATATTAACATTCAGGTGCACATGCCCTTCAGGTCACTATATTTGTATCTTTAGGGAAATTATCCAGTAGTGCAGTTGTTGGGTCATGGGGTAGCTCTATTTTCAACTTTTTGAGGAACCTCCATGCTGTTTTCCAGAGTGGGTGCACCAGCTTGCATTCCCACCAACAATGTAGGAGGGTTACTCTTTTTCTGCATCCTTGCCACCATCTGCCATTTCCTAACTTGTTAATGTTAGCCATTCTAACTGGTGTGAGGTGGTATCTCACTCTGGTTTTGATTTGTATTTCCCTGATGGTGAGTGACATGGAGCACTTTTCATGTGTCTTCTGGCCAGCTGGATGTCTTCTTTGCAGAAATGTCTGTTTATGTCTTCTGCCCATTTCTTGATTGGATTATTTGTTCTGTGGGTGTTGAGTCTGATAAGTTCTTTATAGATTTGGGATACTAGCCCTTTATCTGATATGTCACTTGCGAATATCTTCTCCCATTCTGACAGTTGACTTTTTCCTTTACTGTGCAAAAGCTTTTGATCTAGATGAGGTCCCAATAGTCATTTTTGGCCTTGCTTCCCCTTGTCTTTGGTGATGTTTTAAGAAGTTGCTGTGGCTGAGGTTGAAGAGGTTGCTGCCTGTGTTCTCCTCAATGATTTTGATGGATTCCTGTCTCACATTGAGGTCTTTCATCCATTTTGAGTCTATTTTTGTGTGTGGTGTAAAGGAATGATCAAGTTTTATTCTTCTGCATGTGGCTGTCCAATTTTCCCAACACCATTTGTTCGAGAAACTTTCTTTTTCCCATTGGACATTCTTTCCCGCTTTGCCAAGGATTAGTTGACCATAGAGTTGAAGGTCTATTTCTGGACTCTCTATTTTGTTCCACTGATCTATGTGTCTGTTTTTGTGCCAGTACCATACTGTCTTGATGATGACAGCTTTATAATAGAGCTTGATGTCTGGAATTGTGATGCCACCAACTCTGGCTTTCTTTTTCAACATTCTTCTGGCTATTTGGGATATTTTCTGGTTCCATATAAATTTTAGGATTATTGGTTCCATTTCTTTGAAAAAAAAATATGGTATTTTGATAGGGATTGCACTAATGTGTAGATTGCTTTAGATAGCATAGACATTTTCACAATATTTGTTCTAATCCATGAGCATGGAATGTTTTTTTCATTTCTTTGTGTCTCCCTCAATTTCTTTCATGAATACTCTATAGTTTTCTGAGTATAGATTCTTTGATACTTTGTTTAGATTTATTCCTAGGTATTTTATGGTTTGGGGTGCCATTGTAAATGGGATCAATTCCTTAATTTCTCTTTCTTCTGTCTTGCTGTTGATATATAGAAATGCAACTGATTTCTGTGCATTGGTTTTTTATCCTGACACTACTGAATTCATGTATGAGTTCTAGCAATTTTGGAGTAAAGTCTTTTGGGTTTCCCACATAAAGTATCATATCATCTGCAAAGAGTGAGAGTTTGACTTCTTTCCAATTCTGATGCCTTTTATTTCTTTTTCTTGTCTGTTCGCTGAGGCTAGGACCTCTAGTACCATATTGAATAGTAGTGGTGATAGAGGACATCCTGTTAGAGGACATTCTTGCCCTTAGGGGAAAAGCTCTCAGTTGTTTCCCCTTAAAATGATATTCATTGTGGGTTTTTCATAGATGGCTTTGATGATAATGAGGTATGTATTGTCTATGCCTACACTGTGAAGAGTTTTGATCAAGAAAGAATGCTGTGCTTTGTCAAATGCTTTTTCAGCATCTATTGAGAGTATCATATGGTTCTTGTTCTTTCTTTTATTAATGTATTATATCACATTGATTGATTTGTGATATTGAGCCAACTTTGCAGCCCAGGAATAAATTCTGTTAGCTCATGGTGAATAACTCATTCACTGTACTGTTGGAGCTTATTGGCTTATTTTGGTGAGAATTTTTGCATCTGTTTTTCAGGGATATTGGTCTATAATCCTCCTTGGTCTTTGGTCTTTGTCTGGTTTGGGGATCAAGGTAATGCTGTCCTCATAAAACAAGTTTGGAAGTTTTCCTTCCATTTCAATTTTTTGGAACAGTTTCAGGAGAATAGGTATTAATTCTACTTTAAATGTTTAGTAGAATTCCCCTGGGAAGCCATCTGATCCTGGCTCTTGTTTGTTGGGAGATTTTTGATGACTGCTTCAATCTCCTTACTGGTTATGGGTCTGTTCAGGTTTTCTATTTCTTCCTGGTTCTGTTTTGGTAGTTTATCTGTCCCGAGGAATACATCAATTTCTTCCTACTTATCTAATTTGCTGGGGTATAGTTGCTCATAATATGTTCTTATACTTGTTTGTATTTCTTTGGTGTTGGTTGTGATCTCTCCTCTTTCATTTATGATTTTATTAATTTGGGTCCTTTCTCTTTTCTTTTTGATAATTCTGGCCAGGGGTTTATCAATCTTATTAATTCTTTCAAAGAACCAGCTCTTAGTTTCATTGATCTGTTCTATTGTTATTTTGGTTTCTATTTCATTGCTTTATGCTCTGATTTTTATGATTCTCTTCTCTTGCTGGGTTTAGACTTTCTTTGCTGTTCTTCAGCTCCTTGAGATGTAGGGTTAAGTTGTGTGTGTGCAATCTTTCTTGTTTCCTGAGCAAGACTTGCATTGCTATTTACTTTCCTCTCCGGATGGCCTTTACTGTGTTCCAAAGATTTTGAACAGCTGTGTTTTCATTTTCATTTGTTTCCATGAATTTTTTCCATTCTTCTTTAATTTCACGGTTGACCCATTCATTCTTTAGTAAGATGCTTTTCAGCCTCCATATTTTTTAGTTCTTTCCAACATTCCTCTTATGATTGAGTTCTAGAGTTGTGGTCCAAAATATGCTAGGAATGACCCTAATCTTTTACCAGCTGAGACCTGATTTTTGACCCAGGATGTGATCTATTTTGGACAATGTTCATGTACACTAGAGAAGAAAGTTCATTCTGTTGCTTTATGAAGGAATGTTCTGTATGTATTCGTGATATCCATTTGGTCCAGTGTGTCATTTAAAGCTGTTGATCTTTTTCTTAAAGATCTGTCCATTTCTTTGAGGGGGGTGTTAAAGTCCCTTACTATTATTGTATTATTTTGATGTGTTTCTTTTATTTTGTTATTGGTTTATATAATTGGTTACTCCCATGTTAGGGGCATAGATATTTAAAAGTGTTAGTTCTTGTTGGACAGATCCTTTAAGTATGGTATACTGTCTTTACTCATATCTTATTATAGTCTTTGGCCTAAAATCCAATTTATCTGATATATGGGTTGTTACGCCAGTTTTCTTCTGATGTCCACTAGCATGGTAAATTGTTTTTCACCTTCTCACTTTAAATCTGCAGGTGTCTTTGAGTCAAAAATGACTTTCTTGCAGATAGCATATCAATGGGTCTTGGTTTGTTATCCATTATGATAATTTGTGTCTTTTTATTGGGGGCATTTAGCCCATTTACATTCAGGGTAACTATTGAAAGATATTAATTTAGTGCCCCTGTATTGCCTCTAAGGTGACTGTTACTCCATATTGTCTCTTTTCCTTTATGTTCTGTGTTACTTTTAGGCTCTCTCTTTGCTTAGAGGACCCCTTTCAATATTTCCATAGGGCTGGTTTGGTGTTTGTAAATTCTTTTATTTTTGTTTGTCCTGGAAGTTTTCTAGGTCTCCTTCTATTTTCAATGATAGTTTAGCTGGATATAGTATTCTTGGCTGCACATTTTTTTTCGTTTGGTGCTCTGAATATATCATGCCAGTACTTTCTGAACTGCTAGGTCTCTTTGGATAGGTCTGCTGCCAATCCAATATTTCTACCATTGTGTGTTATAGACCTCTTGTCTGGGGCTGCTTTCAGGATTTTCTCTTTGTCACTGAGAAGTTGTAAGTTTTACTATGAGATGATGGGTTGTTGACCTATTTTAATTGATTTTGAGGGGGTTTCTCTGTGCCTCCTGGATTTTGATGCTTGTTCCCTTTGCCAAGTTAGGGAAATTTTCTACTACAATTTGCTCCAATTACTTTCTGATGCCTTGTCTTCTTCTGGGATCCCAATTATTCTAATATTGTTTCATCTTATGGTATCACTTATCTCTTGAATTAACCCCTTGTGGTCCAGTAGTTGTGTATCTTTCTTTTTCTCAGCTTTTTTCTTCTCCATCATTTTGTCTTCTACAACACTAATTCTCTTCTTCCTCATTTATCCTAGCAGTATAAGCTTCCATTTTTACTGCACCTCATTAATAGCTCTTTTGATTTCAACTTGGTTAGATTTTAGTTTTCTTTTATTTCTCCAGAAAGGGCTTCTCTAGTATCTTTTATGCTATTCTCAAGCCCAGCTAGCACGTTTATAATCTTCATTCTGAACTCCAGTTCTGACATCTTAGTAATGTGTGTATTGATTAGGTTCCTAGCCTTGTTCTTGCTTTTGAGGTGAGTTTTTCTGCCTTTTCATTTTAACCAGATAATAATTAATAAATAAGAGAACAAAATACTAAAAGGGTATCAATGACCCCAGAAAAATATGCACTGATCAAATCAAAAGAGTTCTGAAACTGGGGATGAAGAAAGAGAAAAAAGAATATATATATATATATATATATATGTGTGTGTGTGTGTGTGTGTGTGTATTTCTGTATTTTGGTCTGTTAGAGGAAACTGCCTCCCAAAGTTTTAAAGAAAGAAAAGCATATATTTATATACAAAAATAAGGGTAAACACAATGAAGGGATGGAATATGACTGTAAGATGAAATTATAAAAGATTCTAAAAAAAGAATAAGGTAAGGAGCTGGTTGAAAAAAAAGAGAAAAAAAAAGGAAAAAATGTGATCATCTGGAGACAAGAACAAAACCATATTTTAGAGTTAGGGCATATTTTGATCTGTTAGAAGAAACTATATCCCAAAATTTTAAAGAAAAACTTTTATCTATACAAAAAATAAGGTTATATACAATGAAAGGATGTAATATGACTATAATAATGAAAATTTAAAAAAGTAAAAAGTATTGATAAGATAAAATAGTTTAAAAGGTTAAAATAGGAAAGAGGAAAAGTTTTAAAAAATAGAATAAGATAAAAACAACATTAAAAAAATTAACTTTGAAAGACTAAAGAATCGTGGGATAAAAGCCATGAATTCTATGTGCTATATTTTCCTAGCCCTGGTGTTTTGCAGTTCTCATTGATCACTAAACTTGTTTTTCTCCTGGATGTTCTCTCCAATCTTCTGGAGGAAGGTCCTGTTGCAGTTATTCTTAAATGTCTGATCAAAGTGGAATTTCACCACTCTTGCCAGGGTTCAGGCTAAGTAATCTGCTCACATTTGCTCTTGGTGCCTTTTGTTCCCTGAGCACTTTCTGTAGAGCTTTGGAGGTTAGAATGAAAATGGCGGCCTCCAAATCTCCAACCCAGAGGAGCCGAGAGCTCAGGGCCCCAGTCCTCAGTGCAGCTTCAGAGATAAGCAGTCAGTCACTCCTTTCTCTCTGGCCAGTAGCTGTGTTCCATGCTCCCCCATCCTCTTAGCAAGTGTTTCTATCTCTGGCACATGGCCCCATTTGGAGTCCTTAATCCTAGCAGATTCCTGTGGCACATTCCCCACCATTCCTCCCAGTGGAGGAAGGGGTAGGTCTCCTCATATCTCCCACTTGTGGGATCCCTGCTTGAAAAGTAATGGCCTGAATGTGCCTTGGATCATGGTTTAAGGTAACCCTGAACATAGAGCTCACTTCTCAGTTCCATCTCTACAGCCAGCTTCCCCACTCTGATACCTAAGAACTCTGCTGCACTCAGGCACTCCTGGTCTTTCTGTGACCCCATAGGTCCCGAGACTACACTGTCCTTGCTAGGTCTCATCTTCCTGCTTAGACTCTGGAGCAATATTCCTCAGTGGAACAGACTTCTAAAAGTTCTGACTTTGTGCTCCACAGGAGCCAGCCCCTCCCTTTGCAATCTCTCTTCCCATGTATCATCTCAAATTCACTTCTCTGCACATTTTACCTTAGAAAATGTGGTCACTTTTCTGTTCATAAAATTGCTACTATTCTTCTCTTCAATCTCCTGTTGAGTTGATAGGTCTTCAGAATGGTTTGATAACTATCTAGTTGAATTCCTGGGAACAGGCAAAATTTAAGTCTGCCAGTCTATCATCTTGCTCCTCCTCTAGACATTCTTTATCATATTACTTTTTAATGTTTTTGTACATCTCTTGCCACATTCTGAAATTATCTTGAGTTATCTTTGTGACTTTCTTTATTTTCACTTTGCAAGATTGTGGATCTTCTTTGTAGTATTTACTACTGTATTTCCAACCCTTAGTGTCATTGTTTGTTATATAATCAGTGCTCAGTAAATAATTGTTGAATACACTAAATCTCTTTGTTATCCAGAAGACTTTGTACTAGAATGAACCCCTATATACTTACCTTCAAATGACCATAGTGAGATAAGGATAACAATGATTTATATTTAGGAAATATCTCCTTTAGTACTTAATAAATTATCTGAGTTAATTTAATGGAATCATTGTAGGTAGAATTTATGCTCAATCCTCCATTTTCTAGATGTCCTGATAGCATATGAAATATGGTACAGAAATACTTATATGCATTTCCCAGATTACTCCATAAGATATAGACAAAGCCATATTGTATAAATTATTCTTAATAATATGCAGTACTAGGAGACTATCATTGGGAAGGAGAGATACTGTGATACACTTGCTTTCTGGTTCAGTGATTTGGCTTACCTATAGTTCTGCTTCATAAACTGAAACATTGAAGCTGTCAGAAATATCTTCTTATATGCACCCCTGTTAAATTGTCATTATTTCCTCCATCTCATGTGCATTGTGCTTCTAGCTACTATAGCTCTAATGTATTCAGTTCCACCTTTTTCAATTCCTAAAGGTGAATTCAGGTTGCAAACTATAGTTCCATGGTAGCTATTAGTTGCCTTTTCTACCCTCTGTTGCTGAAATTATCTTTGATGTCCCTAGGAAAGATGGGAAGTTTATCCATTTTATTGTCTGTTTCATCTTCTTTCCTCTCTTGTTGATTTCTTTCTCATTTATTGGATCTTCTAAGGACTTCTCTCCAAACTCTGTACTTTAATGTATTACAACCATCCATGTATTATAGTCTCATTATACTTAGAAATGTGTGCAGACTGTCTAAAATAATTTAAGCTTTCCCTAGTGGATATTTGTGGGCATGAAATTGAGGAAGTGAAGAAAACCAAATTGTAAATCAAATCCTGGCATGGAATATGCTAGTCTATTGAAAATATAATTGTATCAAATCTAAATACTTTCTCTTTGAAATTGCTTTTCAAACCAAACCAACCAACAAGCAAGCAAAGGAAAACAAAACCTGGATGGTTTTGAAAGTAATGAAGTAAAAATTTTAAACTTCAGTGTTAACGTTAAAATCATATACATATCTTTGTTTGCTAAGTTCAGATATGAACAAAGCAGGAAGTTGCAACAATAGAGTCACCTCTATGAAAAGAGAGCAAAAATAGGACATTAATAGAGAAAAGTTTGAGAAAATGCATTCCAAAGCAGAGCGAGGGATAAGAACCTATCTTGTTCATGTTAGAATCATGAACATTAAATCACACAATTATATTGCCAAGACCATTCTATTCACCTGTGCATATCCCTTTGCCCACAATGATACAGTAGAGGTGAATTCATATTTCTATACCATGACAGATAGCCATCAATGGAAAATGATGGCTAATTCCCAAATATTGTGGGAAAGTAGGTTTTGGGAGAAATAAGGGAACAGTTTGGATAAAGGGTTCTTACATCACCATGTCTACATCTCAACACTGAATAATGTGTACAGCATCTATTCCAATCTCCTCATATGGGTACCCTAGAGTGACTGCCTGCAAAGCACTAAGAGTTGTAATCACCACCCCCAACATACACACACACACACACACACACACACACACCAGCTATTTTGCTGTGTGTTGAAAAGCAAAAGCTTTGAAGAATAGTAAGGATACACCATATACTGGTTATTAGGAAACCTTAATGAAGAACTCTCCTTCACTAAAATAATAATAGTAATAGTCTAGTATTAGTATAGTAATAGTCTAGCTTTTGAGAATATTTTACTTTGACTTTATAGCACACACCTAGGATTTAAATGTGTAAGTATGTGGGTGTAATATTCCTTTGTTGAATGAAATTAGAGAAACTGCTTCCCTGGAAGTCTTCAAAGGACATACAGCAGGAGTGTTACTTCATCTCTTAACCATGACCAGTATCTGGGGCATAGTTCCAAAACTTTTACTCTAGGTATCTTGCTTTAAGGAGACTATGAATTGGTACCTTTGTGACTAAATATATGGAGAATAATGATACATCCAAAATACAATCGTTTTCTGTCTGTCACTTGGGGCAGCCCTCCAGTGCATTATAGAAGTACATATTATGAAACATAATTACAAAAATTTGTAGTATTAGAAATCACATTAAAAGAGTGGTTGCCCTATGAAAAGAAATTGGGAATTTTGCCATAGAATATGAAATATAGAAAATACATTAGGTGATAACAGTATATCAATTGCTTTGAAGTCTTTTTATTTTCTAACTATACTTTATCAACATATATTTGAGGAGCATAAAGATCAGCACCATTAGCTCAGCCTCTTTTATGCTTATTATTATCTAGGCAATAAATTGGGCTGAATAAAAAATTATTTCCAGTTCACAGTTTATTTTATTAATATATGAATCTGATTAAAAAGCACATTTGGAGTTGCAGCATTCTATCATTGACTTTCCTATGCATAGAATAACTAATTTATTTGTATTTAAAAATTAACAATGTAATGTCATGAATATTATATACAGGTAGACATTTCTCTGGGTCCCAATTCAGTGAAAAAATGTACTGGTGAAAAATTTTTAAAGATTATTTTGTTGTTGTCTTTTGTAATTCAGGTTATCTGGAATGAATATACCACCACCAATTATCAGCAACAAAAACTGGCTCAGACTGCATTTTGTTACAGACAGCAATCACCGATATCGTGGATTTAGTGCTCCCTATCAAGGTATGTTTAATGAATTCCTCTGTCTCTTTTGATATGTGAAATGATCTTGTTATATACAGCCAGATTTTGCAATAGAAGCAAGATACCTTTTGCATTAATGAATAGTAATTTGAATAAGCAAAAATAGTCATTCTCTTGCTGAGGTAATAATGTGATAACTAAATTACAGTAGAAAAGTTAGTTGGTTTTTATAACACCATGTTCAAAACAGAGAATATTATGACCTCTGAAAGATAATATGTGACAGATGTCATGTTTACTTTAATAAAGTGCTTCAGCCAATAGGCATGCTTCCTAAAGCTGTACCACAAAACACTGCAGAAAACCTGCAGTTGTAAATAGGCTATCAATTGAAATCCATTTTCCTATACAGTGTGTTTGCTATTGCTAGTTTAATTAACCTTGTTAGGATTATGATCCACTATTTTTATTAAGAGGCATAATTTTGAATAAGAGGGATATAGTATTTGATGTATTAACTTGAAAAATCTCTTTATTTAGAACAAGATTATTATGAAGATGGAGTGTTAATGAAAATGTAGCTTCTACAATATTTATTAACATTATGTGGGTTTAGTGTACTTTATCCTCAGACTACTTATGTAAATAATTCATTTCATTCTCAGTAGTGTATCAGCTCCTGTTAAGGGAATCGTGAGCACTGCCATAGTTACATTTTTCCATTTATCTGTTTTTCTTTTTTTATTTAATGCTTTCTGTTTTAGTAGTCTTAAGTCTTAGGCACTTTGCAAATTTAATATGGTGAGTTTAGGCAGCTTATAATTAATACCTAAAATGTTATTAGGCCACATACTGTTTTCTGGAATACAAATTTCAACAATTAATTTATACTTGAAGACCAGTAACCTAACTATAGATGTCCTTTCAATGAGATTTCTGACAATAATAGTAACAGATTAATGTGATTGGTATTTTGACATTTATAATAATGTACTGGGTATTATTGTAATAAAAATCTCTAAAGTAATAACTTAAAACTAAAGATTTTGAACAAAATCCACTGTAGAAAAATCTATAATTTCTACTGCTAATGTAGTTAATTTGAGTGGAAGCATGAATGAAAATATGCTCTTAAATCCTTTCTCATAACAGAATATATTACTCATCATAAAATACTATATTTTAAAATTGAAATTTAAATATGCATAGAAAATTACTTTTATATATTTTATTAAAAATAGCTGTCCAGAGCATAGTAACTTGAATCTTACCAGTTTCAGCCAGTGTCACTTTTAAATTGGAAATAATATTTTGTTGAATTTCCAATTTCAATATCTAAAACTTTTTTGTACTTCAGGAATCAGAGGACTCTTTTTCTATAAAAAATCTTGCAGAGCTTCTTTACCTCTCTGGGTTGACCCCTTCCTTTTGGAGTTTTCTAGCGGCATGATTTTATATCTCTAATTCTCCTCTTCAATGGGTTAAAGCAGATGGCATGGCAGAAATTCAAAAGACTATCATCTTTGACTCATGTGGTGATCTTTTCTACTAGATTCATGGCATCTTTCAGTCAGATGTCTTTCTTCCTTATCAGAATAGAAAAAAAGTATTTTATATTTAAATGTACAACCTGGAGGGAAAAAATGATCTATCTCAAAAATAAAATGATACTTCATTTGCTTTATGTAGTATGGTTTCATGAAACTGGTATCTTTAGATAGAGCTGTTTTGCATCATAAGGCAATAGTGCTAAGCTTCCAGTAGATTTGTGTATGTAATTATTATTTTCAGTATTCTACTTGCTGATCTTAAATTGACTTTTATAGTGCCTTCAGGTTCAATTTGATTTTCTAGCATTGCCTATCTGGTTTCAGGAGTGAAAAAGAGCCTAACAATGAATTCACTGCAATAAAATAGAAAGGAAGTATTTTATGGGGGATGCATTTTTTTCTATTTTCTTCAGCAAAAGGAGTTCAAAGATGATAATTTTTGGTGTAATCTATATATAGAGCAAATAAAGTGGCCTACAAAAATGGAAGCTATGATTTTATAACATGATCAAGAGAAAGTTTTATTATATAAAAATCCACCTTTGCATGTATCCTTTTAAAACTTTTGTCATTTAGGCCTGATTTTTCTAATACATTATGTCCAAACAGTATTTTACCTAGACAACATAAATTCATTTGGAGAAGTATTTCTTGAAACTATAAACAAATTTAGGTAAATAAATAAATAAATACCCAAGAAGCTAACTTAAGTAGCTTAAAATTCATATTTTGACAATCTGAAAGACATGCCCTAGCATGAAATGCTAATCTTCCTGTTTTACATTGTTCTATGCTCCCATTTAATATCACTGGTACCTTAATTAAAGACAATGAAAGAGAACAAAAATTATGGAGAACCAGGTATCCATGTAATATAGCTTCTTAATAACTCACAAACTTATTGAGTACCCAGTGATTATTACTGAATGAAATTGTTTCATATTTTAATGAAGCTCTAGGTTTCTAAAGACTGAATAGTTTCTCCATAGCGTATTTGTTTAACCTGGGTTTTTTATAAAAAACAAAACCAACAGAACAGAACAAAAAAGAAAACTTTGAAAATTAACTGCAAACTTACTAAGCTGCCTGATTAGCTGTGTTTTATAGTGTGTCCCATCATGGATGGAGTAGGCACATAGACACATTAACATGCTTTCCTTACTAGTGCATCCTTTAAATTGTTAGAAGTTAGCTTCCTTGTTGGTTAAGATATAATTTCAATAGGGTTAAGTAGAGGTAGAGGAGAACACACTAACAAATGTTGTTTTTACTCAAAAATGCTCAGAAAAGTCTTGATTTAAATGAATTGCCTTTGATATGCAAATTGCTTCCCCCTCCCTAGATCCCACACTGAATATGTCCACTTCTACCTAAAATAAAACTCTTTTTTCCCCCAGAGTTTATTTATATTGAAAATCCCTTCTTTGAAAATGCTATTATTATCTCTACTATGTTTCACAATTTTTTCCTCTTTAATTTGCAACTCTTGCCCAAAGAAACTTATTTCAATATCATTAGTCTTTGCTTTTAAAATTCTTCTTGCATTCAAGTTTCATTAAATATCTTCTAATGAGAACTTGAATTGTTCTATGTCACACATAAGTGGTGTAATTTTTCTTATTTGTCGTATTTGGAAGTTCTCATATTTATTTATTGAAACCTTCATAACATTGTCGTTTAATTTTTATTATAAACCTAGAATATATTATTTTCCATTTTTATGAATATTTAATCATGTTTTCTTAATTTCTAAATTGGAAAGAGATTTTCAGATGACAATTGTCCAATACATAAAGCCTTACCTCTAGATCATGTTTATTTAAAAGTATTATGTTTTTACCCATCAGTGTCCATTATTCAACTATAAAATATTATTACATTTTTAATTTTAAGTTATTCAACATTTTACATCTTTTTAATGCACAAAGATACTGTATCAATATCAATATTGTCTTTGGTATATAAGTTTAGGAAGTACAGCATATAATTAATTTCAGTTATCCAAATATATGAATATTTCTATATTACAGATTATGTTTAGTAGATTTTTCCACATTTTATCACATTTTAATTTTCCCTTTCCTCCTATAACCTTGTTTATGTGATTCTTCTTATGTAGGTCAACATTTTATAGATACTTACTTTCAATTTAACAAAGATACATCAATAGTAAATACAGTGCATTTTAAAGTGAGAAGGGAATATACTTTATATTACATAGTTTCTCAAAGAGGTTGTCATCCTTCTTGGGATCAGCTGTGTGTCTTTTTAGTGAGAAAAACATATTTAATGAATGAAACTTTCAAATTATATTGAAAATGCACTGCTGAAAACCTCAGTTAGACGCACATAATTTAAGTGAAAAAAAACTTTGGAGAAGTATCTCTTTCTTAGATTTGGAAATTTTTTGACATAAATGTGAGTGCAGAGTTACTAAACAACGATAAATAAGATTTTCAGGGGTCCAGGGTAGTCTATAAGGGAAAACTAAGAATTGGGAGTCTGCGAGGTTACTAATTGTTATCTGAGTTGTTTGAGCCTTGGTTTCTTCATCAGTGGGGGGAAAAAATAGTCACAGTTGCTAGGCATGTAACTATGGTGCAATCAAAAGGTATTAGAATTTCTATGAGCAGAAGTTAGATATGCAGTGAATAAAGATGCTTCAGTGGAAAGAAATAATCAACCATGGGAAATGAGTGAGAAACACACTTTCTAACCATGAGAGAGAAATAGTTTAAAGATTGTGATCAAACATAAATCTGAATCCTGGAAACACATATAAAAATGAAAAATCCTATGTTTTATGAATTAATTCCCACATTTCTCTAGAGAACAAAGTACTTTTCCGTAGAACACGCTTTTAAAATGAAAAAAAAAATACACTCAGTTATGTTATAAAACATAACAATTTTTAGAATAACATAGTTCAAATTTAAAAATAAAACACAACATCAAAGCAATCTGTGTAATGCTATATTTTTTTTTCTAATTTTGCTTAGGCATCAGTTTTTCTTTGTGTACCTTAGTCTTCTGTAGTTATAATAAAGCACAAGTAATCCCATCTCAGCATTCTAATCACAAAATCCCTCCCCTAATTTGATAACTAATCATCATAGGGTTTTAAGGTTGGAAGTGCGACATAGTAAGAGAAGACCAAAACTTTCGGTTCAGATCATATAGATGTACATAATTTACTATAATAGAAATGTTGGACATGGGCAATTAGGCTATTTTCTTGGTGAAGACACTAGAAAGGGCTTTGCTAACACAGTTCAAGAGATATACTCTCTCTATATATATTTCATATTATGGTAGGTATTATTTATTTTTTAGTGAGTACATACTGTAGGAAAATTTATAACTTGTACTTGAATTATTATCTCAAATAATCCCCTTTTCATAAATTAGACAAAATGTATTATTTTAAGATTAGGAAATCAACTAGTTATTTTCATTTACTGAGTTTTGAGAGAATAAGATGTTGGGTTCCATAATGTTGAGTTCCATTTGGTGAATAGTGTTTGAGAATAACTTCTAATCTTGTACCTTATTTCCTTTTTTTTAAAAAATTTTTTATTTTTTATAAACATATATTTTTATCCCCAGGGGTACAGGTCTGTGAATCACCAGGTTTATACACTTCACAGCACTCACCAAAACACATACCCTCCCCAATGTCCATAATACCACCCCCTTCTCCCAAACCCCCTCCCCCCAGCAACCCTCAGTTTGTTTTGTGAGATTAAGAGTCACTTATGGATTGTCTCCCTCCCAATCCCATCTTCTTTCATTTATTCTTCTCGTACCCACTTAAGCCCCCATGTTGCATCACCACTTCCTCATATCAGGGAGATCATATGATAATTGTCTTTCTCCGCTTGACTTATTTCGCTAAGCATGATATGCTCTAGTTCCATCCATGTTGTCGCAAATGGCAAGATTTCATTTCTTTTGATGGCTGCGTAGTATTCCATTGTGTATATATACCACATCTTCTTTCCTTTTGATTTTATTATTAACATCACTTTCTTTTTTCTTCAGGTCTCATTTAGTGCTAAATCATTACTTTCATCTTGAAATTCTCTTTTTTTTCTTTTAATTTTATTATGAGATTAAAAAAAAGTAAATTTCTTTTACTTCTTCCTTAATGAACTTGTCTGGTTTATGGAGTTCATAGTCACAATGAGTATGATGTCTACACAACCAGCAGAGAAAAAATGAAGATATTTAATAGTCAAATGATCTAAGTAACTATTGGTCTGTCTAGAAGAACCATTAAAAACTCCCTGATAGCATTTCCTCTGTGATGTAAATTTATGTTTTGTAGTCCTTGCCAATATAACATTTAAGGCTTTTTACCATATTAGTTGATAATGATAGAATTAAATTCTTCCATAGCTAAATATATTTACTTTATTCATTTCTATCCTTAAAACTTATTGGTCAATCTTCTTATATATCCCTAGACCAAAATTCTGTTCAGAAATTGTGTATGTGTTTGACAGTAAACTGTCTAATTATTATTTCATTTCAAATTTCTCTGAAGTAGACATTTCACTGTGAAACACAACTAGTAACCTGAGTGAAACACTGTATATCAGAAATACAGTGTTAGTGACTCATTTTTGCTTTAGTCAAACATAACAATTTCAATAAAGTACTTTATCTCGCTAAACATTTTAACATTTATGAATTTAAATTAAGCCATATGACTGACTGTATTTAGAGTTGGACCAAAGTTTTAATATATGAAATGAGAAGTTAGATGTAGAGTGGAATATTAGGAATAATATTTTATTTATCTCACCTTGCTGTCTTAGAGTCCTTTTATTCTGGTTGTGAGTTAACTATGTGCTTTAATGCAGAGGCTACCCAGGGTTATTGATAGATGTCATTTAGGAGAAACTGTATTTTGAAAATATTACATTCAGATTCTGATAAGATCACTTAAAACTAGGTGATAATGGATTTTTAAACAAAGTACAGTAAGAAAATATAAAGAGAAATAATGTATGTACTTAAGAAATAGTCACAGAAATCAGTATATTCAAATGACATGGAGATTCTATTATAAGATTTTCATTATTTTCTAAGGAATTGAATCAATCTCCAAAACATTGATATTAGAATGATTGACATAGTCAAGAAAGAAAATATCATGGATTGTTACTTTAAAGAAATATCTTTAAGGTTTAGATTTGTTAAGTCTTTCTTTCTTAAGCCAATATTTCAATTGTTTCTTTTAAAAAATAGTTAATGTTGAAAATAAAATCTTTATGGTTTGCTAAGTTTTCTTTCTTAGGCCAGTGTTTAGTCCATTTATATAAACCCTTTGTTGATAAATCTTAAAAAGTGAAAGGCAAATTATATTAACCTTCTGATATAATCTAATAGAATTTGTAAGAATCCAGAAATATCTTGGGAAAATTAGTGTGATTTAGATTACTACTTTCAAATATAGCATCTACTATGAATAGGAGATAATTATCAAATATCCAATGGTGATACTTTCTAAAACATATAGTAGGTTTAAAATACAGTGCTTGACAACTGTACAACTGAAAAAATTCCATTTTTGTATAACATTTTAATTTAGCTCACACTTTCCTGTTAATGATAGGATAAACTTTCGAGTCTCTTCTAGGAAAAACATCTCTTTTGTGTTAACTCAACTTTCAGACTTTCAGAGTTTAGATCACTTCCTTCTTTTTAAAAGAAAATTTCTAGATATAGGTGATAGCTTATGAGGTCTAATAGTGATGGGATAAAATGGCCTGTCCATATCTTAACCCTTGCTCTAATTCATAAATATTAACCAGTTTCAGTGAAAATGTCACTTCTTGGTAACCAGGAATCCAGTAGATATCTGCTGCTGGCATCCACAAGGCAATTTGTAGTATGCTCTTTAAGCATGGTCAGCCATCCACCTTTCTGACTCTATTCCATGACACCTTTTGCTGGTCTTCCCATCTACTCTTTAGCTAAAGCTCTTTAGGTCTCATTTTCTACTACAATTTCTCTTTTTCACTTACCATAATAACCCCATGGCATGGTCCTGTCTCTGTGTTAATTCACTCGTACCTATCGCCACTCAATATCCATTGGTCAGTAAAGTGTGAAACTACCCACTTGCTGAACACCTATTACTTTAAAGCTCAGTGGAATCTGGGTATATCTTTAAGGAGCTTACATTTTTCCATAAGTCCAATGCTGTAAGATTTCAGAATTAATTGCTTTAGCAAATATAGTTTAACAAATTAATATAGATGATTGTACTATATGTAACTTCCATCCTCCATGAGAGTTTTCACACAATAGGGCGTCTTAGACTTTCTGTTCCTATCAGATGGTGGGAAAGCTTTTTTTGTGTCCTGTCCTGAGTTTTCACTAATCATAGGTTTTATAAAGCTCTATTAACTATGTCTTCCATATTTTCCTCTTGATCTGAAAAAGAAACTGTTTGAAATTTATATTTCGTATTTTCTTTCACCATAACATAACCCTCAAGTCTAATATCTAGATATGAACTTTAAAAAATGTAATATTCCATCAAAATTGTATAAGTACTCTCTGATATCAAAGGAATCTCCAAGGGCTCAAAGAATGAGGAAAGTCCACAGTATCAAGATTAATAGTAACAAGAAATACAAATGTTTTAGATTTTTAAAATACTCCAGCTATTATTAAGATAAAAATTGATCTCCTTAGAGAAATACATATATCATATTTCTTACATAAGTTTAAAATATATTCTGTACTGATTTTATAATGTTATTTAAGCTATATTTACAATTACAAAGTGATTTTTAAAAAAATATACAAATTGATAATATTTTATTATCTTATCCCAACCAATTTTGGGCTAGTATTTTCAGTTAATATAATTTTTATCAAGTATTTTAAAATTTTATAATGTAATGAATTCTTGGGTAACACTTTTTGTTTATAATTGTTTGAATTTCTTGTACTTCAAAGGACATCTGGCACATTACAAACATTGCCATCATTTTATGGACATACCTCATGGTGATTCATTACTGTTCCATTTAGTCTTCATATATGGTAGAGTTTTACTCATATTAAGAATTCTTAAATGCTAACATTTACTGTCTCTAGTGAGGGCAGTTTCATTACATCACCTAAGGATGAGCACATAACAAAAGATAATTGATTAAGTCAGTGTTTAACAAAAAAAAATTCAGTGTTTTAGAAATTCTGTTGCAAAGTATATTGAACAGGGCATTTTGTCTTTAGTAATGATTTAATACTTGCCCAAGATGACCTCCAAAGGGCTTTTGCAATCAAGCACAATAAGTATAAGCAATCAAACACACTGTATATGATTGATTCTTCCATGTTGGTATGAAAAATGGAGTCTGAGGCAATGCTTGTGGACCTTACATTCATTTCATTGGCAGATTTACCATGCTATTTAGAAATAACATTACAGAATTAAAATCCTTAGACTTTTAAATTCAAATTCAAAGATATCCAGAAACAGTTAAAGGAAATTTAGGAAAAGTTCCTTCAAATGATTTAAAAAATTTATTAGGATTTTCCTTAAGTTTAAAGATGTATGGCAGTGGTAGTTACACAGGGCCAATTTTGGGGCTCAAAAAGCTCCACAATCACTGGGTTAAACAAATTTAAGTTGAATTATTTGATTTAAGCAAATAATGCCTTTTCAGCTTATTTAGGACCTGTTCTTCCTTAGGACACATTTTAGGAAATAATCCTATAAGATATAAGTGGAAGGATTGGCTTCATGTGACAATAAATTTATTATTACTTAACCTGATCTTTCTTCAGGTATGAAATTAGCTGAAGTAAATGAGGCAGGTATATTGCTAATGTTATTTAATTAAACTAAAATATTTTTTTAGATCAAAGCCCCATTTGAGATGATTATGGAATCTTTATTCATTCCATCATTTATTATCCATCCAATTTTGTTCAGTGAAACTATTGCTGAGCACTTACTTTGTAGCAGACACTGAACAAGGCTCTGCAAATCACACAGTCCCTGAATTCAGAGTTTCCTGCCTAGTCTGTGAAAAGATGTGTGAAAATTCCATGAAAGAAAAATAAGTTATGAAGTATTATAATTAAGAAAAGACAAGCTCTTTTGAGAACTGAAAGAGACTATGTGGTCCAGGAAAACTCTCAGAATACTTGGCACCTGGCTAGAATAATGAAGGTTGCAGAGTAGTTTTAGGTTAGAATCATGATGTGACATCTATGGTGTAAAACTATGTTAGTTTATGTACTATTGCTGTACAGGTTATCAACATGTTGAAATCCTATTGATTGGTAAATAAATAACCACTCTCATGGGGCAAGAGCATGAGCACTGCTTTCCTGACTCCTGACCTGCCCCATCTCTTTCAAGACTCACTGGATTGTCCTGAAATATAACAAATAGCTCATACCTGTTACAACAGGGCACTTTCTAGATACAACCCATGATCAGCATTCACAATTCAGTTTCTCGTCCCCATCACCTGTTACTTGGTGTTCTTAACATCACTCCAGACCTTCTGGACCATGACAAATTCAAAGTGACCAGCAAAAAAAAATACTACTGCCCATTACTATTGGATGACTTTAAAAAGATGTATTGTTTATTTACAAGAATTACACACATTTGGGCAAATTCAAAGATATGAGCAATATAAATATTCTATCTACTATATAAAGTCTAGAAAACAACTTTTGTATTGTTTCATAGTTGCCTGGTTTTATAATTTGCAACTCCCCAAAGGCATTGACTGTGTCCTTTTATCCCTGTACTTCCAGAGTTTACCATTCAAATAAATGTTGAACAAATGATTGAATGTTATATGTGCATATGTATGTGTCACAATTTACAAAGTATTTGCATACACCTTATCTCATATACTCCTCACAGTACCTCAGATATTGTATTATTGTCTCTACTTTATCAAACAAAGACTCTGGATCAAGTGATTCAGGCTAACACAAGGACACTTAGGGTAGGTGGAGAGTGAGGGCTATACACGTCTGGCTCAGCCCTGTGCCGGATCCACTATCACCCAGAGAAAGGGGCTTATTTGTCTGATTCACTCAGATGCCCCGTTTGAGTTAATGGCAGCCTTGTTGAAAAAAAAATAGGAAGCCTAAGGTCACATTAGATTATAGCAGAAGCAGGACTGAATCCTTAAGTGTTTTTGCTTTCAAAGACTGTGCTAAATTCACTATGATATCCAACCGTAGTTATCCTCAAATTTGCACATTTGTAGAATAAATTTGTTATTTTTATAAAAGGCTAAAATTTATTGAGATTCAAATTTGGTGAAAAAGTAAGTGAAAATTGTGGAAATACACTGTCCTTGATTAAAAGTGACATGTTCATAAAACAATGATATCAGTTATTAAGTTAGTTAATATATGGGCAGCATTTTGAATAATGTCTGACAGAGAATAAGCATTATATAAAATGTTAGCCATTATTACTATTATCAGCAGCAGCAGCAGCAGGAGAAGCCTCATCACCCTTATTGTTTTGCTCAAAATGACTTGGAAGGCAATTTCAAGCATGTTATGAATAATAGGGGTATTATTTGAAATGGAAATATCTCAACTTTTCACAGTAATTTGTTGGAGACTCATTTTTATTTGATTACATAATATAAGTCCTTATTTGTTGATTTAAAGAAAAAAAGATTCTGTTTAACACAGGTTTCAATACAGTAGATATTATAATGAAAATTAGCTCTAGTAAACTACATCAAATATTTAACAGACAAGTGTTGTACAAACTATGTGAAATACCAGCAAAGTATACTCTTTGCTTTACCGTATGTCTATGGGGTGAAACAAACAATAAAAGCATCTTCTGTTATAGGCTGATTTATCTTTTTATTAGATCAGGTACTACTGACTGTTATTGGAAAACCTAAGAAAGAATCTGTAGCTATAAACAGTTTAAGGTGAAAGAAGTATAAAACCCTTATTAAAAAAGGCAATAGTTTCATTATACCCAGTGTACTTTTGTTGGAAAAGGTCAGATTAAAACATTATATTGTTGATCTAATAAGAAAGCAACTTTGTTGCATTGGGATATATCCTTCTTTCCTACAGAGAATCTAGCAAGTACTGGCTAGAATTTCCCTAACTAATACGAACCTCCAGATTTTGTGTTCCTACACTTGTGTTGAATTTCCAAGTAAATATTTATCTTTCCAGTTTATCAACATAAGAGAAAGCCAGCCAACTCTTTCCTGAGGGAGATATGTAAGTAAGTAATACCAATAAAAACTAGATTGCAAAGGTAGTGAGAGGTAGAGATTACCAGGAATAAAATTTCCTTTGTACAAGTATTATTCTGGAAAAAACACTGAACAAGAAGTTGGTAAATCTGGGTATAGCCTCTACTCCGTGAGCTTGAATGGATTCCTTAGTATTTCAGGACCTTGAGGTCATTTGATCATGGAACAATAAAATTTTCCCAAGTCCAAAAATTATGTGGCTTAATTTAGTGTTTGCAATGCCAGTAAGTCACAAAAGTTTCTCACAGTGGTAGGTACACACACACACACACACACACAATATTATATTTTCTTGTAGCCACATAAAAAAGTAAAACACATAGGCAAAATGAAATTTAATTACATTCACCTATTATATCCGAAATATTAACATTTCAACAGTAATGTAAAATATTGATGATATACTTTGTGTTATATTTTTCAACTGAGTCTTAAAAATCTTAATGTATTTTACACTTACAGCACAGCTCATACTAAACATTAAATTTTCAATGGGAAGAGTTGATTTTTAATAGTCTAGAAGAATAATTTACTTATAATTATAATAATAAATACAGTATTTCTGTGTATTAGCAACTGTTATTTACTGAGATTTCACTGTAATTCTTACTGTCTGCATAAAATATTCAAATAAACACATCATAATGTATGCCTCAGATGCTTTCACTACAAAGCTACATCTTACATAATGCAGCAGTTAAAATGTAGCACCAAAACAATATGATTATATTTAATGGAAAAATATTTAATGCTCCAAATTTCTAAGTTGAAATTAAAATTAGTTACAATAAAATAAAATTTAAAATTCAGTTTTTCAGTCTTACTAGCTACACTTCAAATTCTCAAAAGCCAGAGGTGGTCAGTGGCTACTGTACTGTATGGCTACTGTACTGCATAGCCTCTGCAGGTGTAGTGGACAGCTCTCTTGTGACAGCTGAGCTAGTGCCCTCCAATTATAAGAAAGTAAGAAATATGTTCAAAAATAAATATGCTGAGAGAATGTGATACAGTATCAATTTTCCCATTGTTCCTCAGCTTTGTGTTACTTCCTCTAATTTTTTATGACTTATTGCTTCTGATCATTACACTGCGGGATCTGCTTTACGTCATAACTTTAGAATCTCTAATTATTTGAAAAATTATGATTTCCCTCTCCACCATATGCAGCTTAAAATAAATCCATAAAAGCATTCAACAAAATTCTGACATTCTCCTTTTAAAGATTTCAAAACATTATTTTTTTGAAAAAATTTCTTTTCTCTCTTCCTTTCTGTTTTCCTTTCTGTGGTTTCTTTCAGGATGCTTATTAATCTGCCAGACATGTATGAGAGATCTGTCTTTTCCCTACCACAAGAACTAAGAAGGTTTAAGCTTGTGCTTAAGAAATGGGATGAATGTTTCTGATTGAGTATGTTCTGATCATCTCCCGTAGGCATAATTTCTATATGCTCCATTGTTTCATTTTCTTCACATGGAAGGATATTCATTATTTGATTCAGGCAGTGTGGTAATCATATGCAAAAAAGCAATATATCGAAATGCATGTTAAGTTTTAAGAAAGCCTCAGATTTCTTTTAGTTTTCACTGTGGGATATATTAACAGATTCTAATAAATAATTTCCAGAATTTATTCCAGAAGAGATACCCTCAGCATATATCTACTGGATGAAAACTCAGCTCTTGTGATCACATTAACCTGGTGAACTAGTTTGCTAGGACTGCTATAACAAAAGGTCATAGACGGGATGGCTTAACAACAGAAATTTATTTTGCACAATTCTAGAGTCCAGAAGTCCCAAGATCAAGATGTAGGTAGGTTTGATGTCCTTTGAGGCTTTCATCCTTGGTTTGCAGATGGTCACCTCCTTGCTGTGTCCTCTTCTGGCCTTTCCTCTGTGCTAGCTCATGCTTGGTGTCCGTCTCCCCATGCCAAAATTTCTCTCCTCATAAGGTTATCAGCTATATTGGATTAGAGCCCATCCTAAGGTACTCATTTTAACTTCAAATCTTTAAAGAACTTATCCATAAATACAATTACATCTTAAGGCACTGGGGGTAGGACTTCAACACATGAATTTGGGAGAGATGCAATTCAGCCATGAAACTAGAAACACTGTTTCAATTCTATAATTAGTATATTACCAAGCCCCAGCTATTAATCAAAATGCTAAATGTCATTGAATGTTAACTTCTTCCCTCTCTCCTATCCTTGCACTGATTAGCCAGGTACTTGTGTAAATGAAGAACAGGGTTGAAATTGACTCTTCTGTCCCTCCATCTTGTATCTTCCTCTTTCTTCCAAACTCCTTAGGTGCTGCTGTTTTAGGTTTCTCTAAAATTAAACAGAGGTAGAGCAGAGAAGAGGTAAAGAGACTGGTCTTGACCTCAGTTCTAAATCTACATACTCTCTGGTCGTGATCTTCAGGCTGATTCTGACATGGATAGTCCTGGGGCCTTTTCAGGATTCCAACTGGGTCTATTTCTTCTACAGTTTCTTTCCCCAGGGAGCGCATCTGTATTCTAAATGGACACTTGCCAGAGTTTGTCTCCAGCCATTTGATACTCCCAGCCTTCTTTTGCTAAGGTCGTCTTTATTCCTCAGATAGCCTACTTGGCAGATCCCCAAATGATACTATTTTAAATCTCCTTGGTGAACCAGAAATTCCGTGTTTTTTGTTTGTTTGTTTGTTTTTGTTTTGTTTTTCTCTGAGAAACACAAAAAAGTGAGCTTATCTCAACACAGAACCACTATCTTCTCTCATTTCTGAATTCTCTCAACAAATGTCAGTTTTATCTTCTTCCTGTGTGATTTTGACTTTAGCTTTCTCAGACAGGAACAGACAGCAGTCTTTTTTGTGTGCCAACTGCATTAAACATATTTCATAACTGAGTGATCCCACTGAATCACTAGATAAACACCAGAAGGTATCACTCTTCCACCACTCCCTCAGAAAGTCTAGAGAAAGGGTATTCAATGATCTACAAGTTTCTCTCAAAGGAAATAATTTCACCAAACTTCTTCTCTCTTCTATGTCTCCTTTTTATATATTTGCTGTGTCTGAAGAGTCCCAAAAGAGATACCCCTACATTGCTTTTGAAAATGATTCCTATAAGAACCTGTCATACATTCATTTAACTCTTTTTAAAGTTTTTATTTATTTTTAAAATTTCTTTTCAGTGTTCCAGAATTCATTGTTTATGAATCATACCCAGTGCTCCATGCAATACATGCCTTCCACAATACCCACCACCAGACTTACCCAACCTCCACTTCCTCTCCCCTCCAAAGCCCTTTTAGTTCCTCAGAGTCCACAGTCTCTCATGGATCATCTCCCCCTCCAATTTCCCCCAACTCCCTTCCTCCCTTCTCCTCTCCATCTTCCCATATCCTCTGTGTTGTTCCTTATGCTCCACAAATAAGTGAAATCATATGATAATTGACTCTCTCTGCTTCACTTATTTCACTCAGCATAATCTCTTCCTGTCCCGTCCATGTTGATATAAAAGTTGGGTGTTTATTCTTTCTGATGGAGGCATAATACTCCATAGTATATATGGACCACATCTTCCTTATCCATTCATCCATTGAAGGGCATCTTGGTTCTTTCCACAGTTTGGTGATTGTGGCCATTGCTGCTATGGACATTGGCATACAGATGGCCCTTCTTTTCACTGCATCTGTATCTTTGGGGTAAATACCCAGTAGTGCAATTGCAGGGTTATAGGGAAGCTCTATTTTTAATTTCTTAAGGAATCTCCACACTGTCATTTAACTATCTTAATGTCTGCTAAATTAATGCTTCCATTGAAGCTAAGTCAGAAATTGCTGTATTCTAACCTCCGGGTACACATTCTACACACACATATGCATACATATATGGAAATGTTTACACTTTTACTGAAATCAATCTTTATACTTTGCCAGAGTATGTGAGAGCCAATGGGGACTATATTTATCACTTTCAGTACCTGATATAAGATTTGTATGTATGGTTTACATCTTTGTTGTCTTTTAGTTGTAAATTTTCTCTCAATAATCTACCTCTCACATTGTGATTTAACTCCTGTGATATTGTATAGTTCATAGATTAAATATGAAAAGCCAACAACGAATAGGTAGTGATGAATAGATAATGCAAAATCAGACAATAGTTTTAAGTTTCTGGAGGCTAGGTTGAATGTATGGTAAATAAGAAATGACAAACTTCAAGTTTTTTTGTTTTTGTTTTTGTTTTTGTTTTTTCCCAGTAAATTAGGAGAGGCACTAATACTAAGATGAAGATCTAAAGTTATATATTGGAATCCCAGTTATGTCTCTGGTTAATTATATAAAAAATGCTGAGTATCTTGAATCTTAATTTACTCATAAAGAAAATGAGGACATTGGATTATATAACCACTGCTCTCTTTTTAGGTAATTTTAGAAATCTTGAATGATGTCATTTTTAAATGATACATTGGTGACTCTCCATAAATGATTTGAAGGTGATGACAGAACATTTGAGAGTACATTTGTATATATTTTAATTTGTATACATGGTTATAAGGATAAGTTTTTAGGGGAGCTATTGTGCAGCTCTGACTCTAAATGAGAATTAATCAAATGGACTTGATTTCTATATGGTCTTAATTTAAATCATATAGTTTATATTTCACGACTATGTCAACATACAGCACATATCTGTCCTAAGATGACCTTCATTCATTTATTATTTTTTAAGGTTTTTTTTAGAAGTAAAAGCAGAATTTATTTAGCATGATCTTAGTGTCCTGGGATCAGGCTTGTTGGGCTCTGTGTTCAGCAATGGAGTTTGCTTGTCTTTCTTCCTCTGCTTCTCCCCACTGCACTCTTTCTCTCTCTCTTTCAAGTAAATAATAAAATCTTAAAAAAAAAAAAGTTTGACAATTTTATTATTTATTGTTTACATCTTTAAATAATATTAAATAAATATTGCTAACCATGAGTGAATACGTTAGTCAGTAAATTAGAAATTTGACCTCTAATTCATTTACCTAAAGTCCTGAATAAGAGTTGCAAAAGTAAACTAAGGTTATTTCTTGGTGCACAGATTTAAATTTTTAACTTTTCAACAGAGTTCTACTGACTTCACAGCAACCAAAACTGTAAATCTAATGCTAAATGCTCTGAAATGATCTCCCTATCAGTGACTAAAGGTAAAGGAAATGAGGTTGAGGTCCTCTTTCATGACAACTTTATTTTACAAATAAAGGACCCAATATTTTAAGCTTTCCTGTATATTGTCCCATGACTCATCTATTTTCTCATGTTTTCTCTTTATATATTTAATGCTTTTAAGCATAACTTTGCATATAGATGACCCTCCAATACTCACATCTTCCTGTGAAAACTCTTTATATATAATTTATAATGTATTTTTATGTTACATTTCTTTGCTTTTTTTTTTTTTGCTACAAGACTTCCTTAATAGTGCTACATAATACACTCCCCTTTAACTAAATGATAAGTAGGTCTGTAGGCCAAATCAGTCTGAATCTGAATGGGACCCACTTGTTTCATACCCTGCAAGAGGATTTTATTCCTTAGTATCTTGGTACTTAGAGAATAACACATTTTAAAAGTGGTACAAACTTAATAGAAAAGTTAATAAAAATGTCTATATCTGAGGGCTTCTTTAATCAACATAATGTCAACAAAACCAAAAAGGGGGGGGGGGAGATGGCATCCTTTTCGAAATAAGTTCTGTTGTTACAGTGCATTTCTGTCATTGCTTTTTACTTTTTTGGAGAGTGGGGAGCTTAAATATATAGCATGAACATAGGGCTTGGAAAATAACTATTTTATGTCTGAGGCCAGTGTCTTCACAGAGTGGTAGAAATATGTTGCAAAGACTATATTTCTGTGACACATAATTATTTAGATTTTATTTATGCTTTGTTAAAATATACAATTATCTATGTGATGTAATCTGAAGGTAATAATACTGGTTTCTCGACTCTCTCCCTATGTATATAGTAGTAAATAGTACATCTGGACTCAAATCATGGTTTTTCCCATTTGTTCCACAATTATGATTTTATTCATTTTCCTTCCTAAAAATATCTCACTAAATAATCCACATTCCCAAATTTGTTCTTTCTTCCCCTTTCCTCAAATCCTCTCTTCTGTATTCTTTTTTCTCAGAGCCTATGTTGGGTTTTATTAATACATAAAGTATTTACTGTTGAGGTATCCTAATTGTCTAAATTAGGACAAGCATGAAAGGTTAAACTATTATTTGTCTTCATAGTTTATCTCAACTGTTAGATAAAATAAATAATTTCCATATTTTAGGTTAGCTAACTGACAAAAACATTTATTAAAAATACCACAGAGAGGGGCACCTGGGTGGCTTAGTGGGTTGAGGCCTCTGCCTTTGGCTCAGGTCATGGACTCAGGGTCCTGAGATCAATCCCTGCATCGGGCTCTCTGCTCAGTGGGGAGCCTCCTTCCTCCTCTCTCTCTCTGCCTGCCTCTCTGCCTACTTGTGATCTCTGTCTGTCAAATAAATAAATAGAATCTTTAAAAAAAAAAATGCCACAGAGAAAACAGTAACAAGGAGAGTGTTTGCTAACATATGATATGTCACTTTGATTTTTATAGGTTGTAAAATAAAGATCAATTTTCAAAGAACAAATGTATAAAGAAAAAGTCAGCAAACAAGGAAAATTAGTAACTCAATACAAGTTAATTTCTATTAAGTTATTAAATACAATAGCAGGTTCTGAGTTCCCACTACCTCTCACACTTACAATGATTTATAACCTCATGTAATTATTTAAACATTTTTCACAAGCTAGAAATTCATGTAAACATTTAGGTCAGTTGTGATAGATGTCAGATAAATAATGACATGTTCCCTAGGTAAAATAGTTGAAAGAAAAATCTGTATGTGTACAATAAATATTAGGAAACACAAGAAAGAGGATGTATAATCTATGATAAAAAGTATAAGCTAGTCAAATTAAATCATCTGACCTTTAGTACCAACTGATTAGTGAACTAATTGAATCTTTCTTTAACTTCCTAAATTTTGACCTCCAGTTTTCTTATCAACACAGCAAAGTTAAATTCAATATGATACTTGAGCAAACAGACATGTGGGTGCAAAAGATTGCTTCAAGATCTCTTTTTAATTAAAGCTGATTGCCTCATTAAAGAAAGTTCATAGTTGATTTGGTGTCTTCCTTTCTCCATGAATAAGCATTTATTTTTTTGTTTTCACAAAGATGGTTTTAGAAAACCATAGTTTAATACAAGTGGAAAAAAATGTATCAGAAGGAAATATAAAATATTTAAATATAATTCCTGAGTGTTGAGATTTTTTTTAAAAATGATTTACGGTTATGAATGAAAACTCTGGAAAAAGGAGGACTGGTTCAAATCCTGTTTTCATCTTTGAACAGCTGTAGGATCCTCGTCAACTTATTTTCTGCAACTGTACAATAGAGATGTTAATATACCATATCTCAAAGTGTTGTATTAAATGAAATTGTCTTTAAGGAAATTAACACATTGACTTACATACTAAGAATTAAAAAAAAAAAAGTCAACACATATTATTATACATTTCAACCTAACAGTTTATACTTCTATGGGCCACTTAAGGCATTCTGTCTCTTAGTTATTTGTAGGTCCCCTCTTATTAATGAAGTTCCTTTAGAGACATTCATTCAGTTCTTTCCCGCAGTCCCACCATGAACTGCCCATAATAGCCCTTTAACTATCCATTCCTTTATTCATCCAACACTTACTGAGTCTGTTTCATCTGCTTTGCTAGGGGATATGACAGTAAAGGAGAGGAGCGAAGTCTTTGCCATCATGGTTGTTGCAATGTAGTTACAATGTGAAATAAAGTTAAACATGGGTGTGTGTAAACACATATGTATTAAACAGGCTGAAAGAAAAAAGAAATTGTAAGTGTGAATGTTTGCTGTGAATGAACGAATGGAAGGTGCTGGAATAGAGAATAAGGTAAGGGATGTAGAACCTAGGTTATTTACATACCCAGGTAACATATCTCCCTGATGGAGTGATGCATAAGACAAACCAAAGTTCAGTATGAGAAGAGTGGAGTAGGGGAAGTGCTAAAGGAGCTGGATTGAGGAGAACAGGCCAATCAGAATGAACAAAGGCCCTGAAGAAGAAAAAGCATTAAAGGCTAAAGAACCTAAAAAATACCCATGTGGCTGAAACATAACAGAATTTATTGAGTATAGCCTGCAGTAGTATAGGTTCATGTCCTCCGGCAATAATGAAGGATACATAGAAGAATTTTATGCAGGAGAGAAGGGCAAAATGATTTAAGATTTGAGGAGATTCTTTTCTTCCACATCTGTATAGAAAATGTACTGTAGGGAGAGAATGATGGAAGTGGGGATAAATGTCGTGTTGTACTGCCTGAATTAGGATAAGAAGATAAATATGAAAGGAAGACAGACCTGATATAAATTTGAATGGAAATTGACAGGATTGACTGATTAACTGGATGTTCTTATGAGGGAAAAGAAAAAAAAATAAATTGTCTCTAAAATTCTTTTGGCAAGAAACAAAAGATTCAAAGAAGAAAATGTTTTATAGTGGAAAGAAAGAAAAAGTGGTCTTTGAGCCTTGTTTGTATTTGAGTTCCAGAGTATATTTGTGTCACACAAAAATGATCATATAAGTAGATAGAAAAGGAAGATGTATATATATGTCTGAAGTTCACAAAGAGTTCAAAACTGGAGTTTCATGTGGGATTCATCCCATAAAGAGAACAATTTAAATCCCTCGAATTTGGGGCGCCTGGGTGGCTCAGTGGGTTAAGCCGCTGCCTTCGGCTCAGGTCATGATCTCAGGGTCCTGGGATCATCCCGCATCGGGCTTTCTTCTCAGCAGGGAGCCTGCTTCCCTCTCTCTCTCTGCCTGCCTCTCTGTCTACTGTGATCGCTGTCTGTCAAATAAACAAATAAAATCTTAAAAAAAAAAAATCCCTCGGATTTGATGAATTCCTTCAGAAGACATAAAAAGAGCAAAGTCAGAGATAAGACCCAGGATTGAGCCCTAAGAAACTCACTATTTAAATTTTCTGCAGAAGAGCAGGAGCAAACAATAGATTGAAAAGAATCTTCCAACTATTAATAAAGGAATTGGAAAACTAGAAGAGAATGGCTTTGTGTAAGCACTGAAAACTGATTATTTCAAGAAGAAGGGAGTGGTCAGTGTATGACATACACTGAAAGCTCTTCTGCTTTCCTTCTCAGGGAATTCTCAGAAGAATTCTGGATATTCATTATAGCCAATTCCCTTTACCCCATTCTCTCTTGGATCATTCCAATTAGTCTCTACCGTTATAATGAATGGAGGTCACTATTTCTCAGTCTTTATATTGAACCTAATAATAGAAATTGACACAGTTGATTTTTACATCCTCATTAAAACACATTCTGCAATTGGCCCCCAGAAAGCTCCTCTCCTGCTTATCCCCTACCTCAGAGTCTCCTTGGTTTCTACTCAGATTCCTGATCTGCAGTCAGGCTCTTTGTCCAGAGTTTTTTCGTCATCTCGTGCAGTCCTGTGGATTGCACACTCTGTGGGTGACTCCCAAAGTTACATCACTAGTGCAGATCTTCTACCCTGAACTCCAGCTTGACATACACCAACACCTCTACAGCATCTTCACTTGGATTTCTAGTATGCTTCTCATGCTTAATATCACCATAGTTGTACTGACACCTTCTCCCAAAGGCTGCTTCTTCCAATCTTCTCATATCAGCAAATACCAATTCTTATTTTCCAGTTATTCAGAATGAATCCTTGAAATCATCCTTGTCTCATTTTTTATCACATTTTATATCAGTAAGTCAGGATCAACTCTACCTCAAAATATCCATGATGCAACTACTTCCTTCCCCCTCTGTTACAACCATCTACATTCTAGCCACTCTCTCCTCTTGCATGGCTCATTGCCTCTTCTTCCCAAAAGGGTCTCCGTGCTTCTAACCTTGGCTTTCCATAGTCCGTTATAAATAATGCAGCCAAAATGATATTTTAAAAATCTTAAGTCAGATAACGGTCATTACTCAGCTCAGAACCCTGTAGTGGTTCATTCTCCATCAGAGAAAAATCTTATCTAATTTACTTATTATTACTTATTAATTTCCTTATTATTGATTTAGCATTTTAACCTTGCTGACCTCACTTTTTCTTTCTCTATACCTTCTCTTGCCACAGCACCATGCTTGCTGGTTCTCAAAGTGTCATAGTACCTACTTTGGGGCTTTGTTTTCATTTTCCTGGAAAATTCCTCCCTTGGATATTTGCATGTCTCAATCTCTGATATATTCATATCTTCACTTAAATCTCACGTTCTCAGTGGGGTCTTTTACACTACTTTATTTAAAGTTGCATCTTTCCTGGCATTTGGCTACTGTTTTGAATTAGTTATTTTTCATAGTGCTATTCATCATCTGAATATAAGTTTCCAAAAACAGAGAATATGTGACTATTTTCTACATTTCTGTCTGCTATGTGTTCCGTCACTGGGAGAGCTCTGTAACTGTACAGTAAATATTTATCAAATGAGTATGTTGAGAACATAGAATATGATTTAGTAACACAGAGGTTATTTCAGTGGTAAAATTTGGGAAGAACCCTAGACAAACTTGTTTGTGGTATGAATGTAAATCATGAAAGTAAAAATAGGTTGTGCAGACAACATCTTCAAGAAATTTAGATAAGAAGGAAGAGAGAAGTGTGAAGGTGGTTATAAGTGAAATGTAGATAGGAAGTGGTTTTACTTTATTTTTTGTTTTTCAACCTTGGAGATTGAGAGTATATTTCTGTAATGATATAAAAGACTATATAGAATAAGAGAAGTTAGTATTACAGGGGATCATAGGATGTGATACAGAGCACAAGTGGGTCAATGTTTATTTTGTTTGTTTGCTTGTTTGTTCTTGATAAGAGGAAGGATATGTCTTCCAGGATAATGAGAAGGAAAAGAGGGTAAACATTTACTTATAAGTTGCTCTAGAATTCTTCTTCATTTAAATTATTTTCAAGGAGTGGTAGTAAAAATGTCATTTTTCAGTTTGGAAAAAGTCACACATTTCAGCATTATAAAAAATGCAAATGACTTAATTTATAAATTAAAGTATCCAAAGTGAAGTCAGTAGTAAGAAAATTAAGAAAAACATACTAAATAAAATAAGGACCAATAGAAACAAAACTTTAATCAGAGTCATTTTAAGCCAGATCCCATGTTCTTTCTGATAGAATTTGCTGAATATTTTGCTTTAACTTTTTCGTGTGGATATAATAATGTTTAGTTAAGTATTTATATATAATTCTTCAAGAAATGACATTATAAAAGAAGTTCAAAAAAAGATGGATTATAGTATCTGGGCAATAAATTTTAAGTTCTGTATTGTTAGTTTTACCATTTTGTAACAGGTAGGAGAAAGTCAGTATAGGGATCAAACTATCAAACTTGTAAAATACCTTTAACATTATTGCTATTTTAGCCTCTGATAAAATCAACTGATATAAAATTAAAGGTAAGTGCAGATATTATATCCCTTTGGCTATCAAATTACCATCTTTGTATTATGGAGTTCTGACAAAATTATTCAAGCAATTGTCAATTCCCTAGCCAGTAATTACTTGACACCTGATTGTTAGCTATTATTCATACATTCATAACAACAAAAATTCATATAACTATATCTCATAGAGACAGTTGCATGGGGAAAACAGGTATTCATCAAAGAATCATAAATCATTAATGCACATTACAAGTTTGAGTGAAATGACTAATTACTTTAAAATGTGTGGTTTGAAACAGATGCTCAAGAATAAATAATTTAGAAATTTAGTTTTTAGTTAATAAAATTGTTTTAACTTGTGTGACAAGTTTATTGAAGAGTTAGAATTTAACTTAGAGAAGAATAGAGTAATCTTATTCTTTCTCATCACTACCTTTGAATGAACTCTATCAACTTTTTCTTCTCATCCTTACCACTGAGCATTGATTTTGTGTCAGGTATTGTATCAAACATCTTTTTCCCTCTATTTCATTTCATCCTCACAACACATGATGCTGTGGTTTTCTTTCTTCATTTTATAAACTAGGATTGACACGATTCATAGGGACTCGTGAGTGTCCTGAAGGTTTCACAACTAAAAGTGTTGGCATAGAAATCCATAGCTAGTTCTTTCTGAAATGCTATTACTAGAAATACTGTTGCTTATAACTTAGCAGAATGAATTTACCTTTTTGAGATAGAGTTTATCTCCAGCCCATAGTTCACTTATTTATTTAAGATATTGGATATGTATACATATACTCATACAAGTTTCTTCATGGTTTTCCATGACCTCTCTAAAACCACTGGGTATTTTTCACCCATCTAAACAAAACAGCTTTTATTTTCTCAAAATTTTGTTTAAAATATTTAAGTGACAGATATGCCAAGAAGCTAGAAGCTTGTTAATTAATTAATTATCCCCAGTGTGTACCCCAGTGAATGAATTGCTGGATATGGGTGTTTCCCACCAAACTTAAACTAAGATTAGGTCTTTCCCTGCCTGCGTCTATGCATGTCTACCAAAAGTACTAAATCATCATACACTTTCGAAATGTCCTGAAACTCATAATATTGGAAGGACAACCTAAACTACCTTGTCCCTCAAAGATACAGATATCATTTTCAATCATATCATTTTTCACTGAGAATAGTATGGACAGGGCGCCTGGGTGGCTCAGTGGGTTAAAGCCTCTGCCTTTGGCCAGGTCATGATCCCGGGGTCCTGGGATCGAGTCCCGCATCGACTCTCTCCTCTGCGGGGAGCCTGCTTCCTCCTCTCTCTCTCTCTGCCTCTCTGCCTACTTGTGATGTCTCTCTGTCAAATAAATTAATTAATTAAAAAAAAGAATAGTATGGACAGCTGCAAATATACCTGTTTAATTAGATATAACAAAATTCATGGAACAATTCTAATTATAGTTTAAGGTCAAATAACCTGAATAGAACTTCCACTTGGAAATGTTAAGGATGTGAAAAAGCTTGACAAGGATTCTCCCTTGAATTTGATTATTTTTGCTTCCATCCTCATGATTTCATAGCATGTTTTATAAATTAAAGGTAAGTCATGGCTATCTTGGTTACTTTCATTATTTATTGAAGGCGCCTTAATTATTCAGAACTTAAATACTTAAACTCCTCTGTTACTTAAAATTTCCTAATGTAAATTTTAATTAAATATTTATTACAAACTGCAAGTGAAACTTAGAATTGGAAATCACAGATAAAAGCTGAAAGATGTGACAGGTTAAAGTGCTTCAACAAATCTCTCCTATTAGAACTATGGCTTCTCAGTGTCTGAAAAGTAACAAATGACTGCTTCAAACTGTGTCCTCTCTTTTCACCAGACCCTTAATAGGGTGGTGGTTCTTCTTCTTCTTCTCCTCTTCCTCCTCCTTCTCCTCCTCCTTTTTTTTTAACTAATTCCTGTCACATTATCTGCAGCCTCACTGAACTGTCATTTTCTGTGTTCTTTCATACCTTTTCATCATTGCACAAGCTTTTCATTTTTCATTTAATCACCGTGGCCCCTGCCCCTCAGTGGCCTCTATCTCTCAAACGCCATCGTTCCTGTGTTTTTCTTTCTATAGTAAATCAGATACGATTTTTCTCTTTTCACATTATTTCTTTGAGTGTAGCTAACTTTTATAAATTCTATAACTCCTTTAAAGTAAAATATACACTTTTAATTAACCTTTATATTCCTCTTCAGGCCGAGAATAGTGCCTTAGAGATTATAAATCTAGATATCTTCTATGGAATGAATGCATATAAAATTTGTATTTATTAATTTTGTTTGTATAATATATCACTTACATTTTGTCTATTTCCAGACCCTTACAGATGCATATTTTTTTCAAATATAAGAATAAAAGACATTTTTAACACTGATGATATCAAGTTTAATTATTTTTAATTGGCAAGACTATTATTCTTACCCATTTGGAAAGTAATGAACTGAGTCACTTGTACAGATATCCTAATTTCTAAATAAATATACATACACATAGGTGTATTGGTTCAACACTTACCTAAAGTATAATGTGAAGAAAGGATGACAATTAAGATGTCAGGCATCAATGCAGTGTTATAGAACAACAACACTTATTGGATTTGGGTCAAAATCCTAAAATTCTTGGGGCGCCTGGGTGGCTCAGTGGGTTAAGCCGCTGCCTTCAGCTCAGGTCATGATCTCAGGGTCCTGGGATCGAGTCCTGCATCGGGCTCTCTGTTCAGCAGGGAGCCTGCTTCCCTCTCTCTCTCTCTGCCTGCCTCTCTGTCTACTTTTGATTTCTCTCTGTCAAATAAATAAATAAAATCTTTAAAAAAAATCCTAAAATTCTTTTTTTTTAATTTTTTAATAAACATATAATGTGCTTTTATCCCCAGGGGTACAGGTCTGTGACTCTCCAGGTTTAGACATTTCACAGCACTCACCATAGCACATACCCTCCCCAATGTCCATAACCCCACCACCCTCTCCCGTCCCCACTCCACATAGCAAACCTCAGTCTGTTTTTTGAGATTCAGTCTTTTATGGTTTGTCTCCCTCCCGATCCCATCTTCTTTCATTTTTTTCTTTTCCTACCCCCCAAACCCCCCATGTTGCATCTCTACTTCCTCATATCAGGGAGATCATAGGATAGTTGTCTTTCTCCAACTGACTCACTTTGCTTAGCATAATACCCTCTAGTTCCATCCATGTCATTGCAAATGGCAAGATTTCATTTCTTTTGATGGCTGCATAGTATTCCATTGTATATATATACCACATCTTCTTTATCCATTCATCTGTTGACAGACATCTAGGTTCTTTCCATAGTTTGGCTATTGTAGACAATGCTGCCATAAACATTCGGGTGCATGTGCCCCTTTGGAGCACCACGTTTGTATCTTTAGGATATATATCCAGCAGTGCAAGTGCTGGGTCATAGGGTAGCTCTATTTTCGGTTTTTTGAGGAACCTCCACACTGTTTTCCAGAGTGGCTGCACCAGC